>NC_142735.1:1897500-2110000 GCF_051943395.1 Hippocampus bargibanti
GTCATACAAACTATTTTTCGGGATACACACGTAGCTGCCACAATGAGTGATGTGTTGTTCGCGAACGAGCCCGTTCTCCTAAAAGAAAATGGCAGCCTGCTTGTTTTGGTCCTCTATTCCCCGCCCCCAGTCGTCGGTTAAAGCCACGTGATTGGTCAAGAACGCAGCAGTGAGAGGAGGCGGGGGGTTACAGACAGAGAGAAAGTGAAGTCATTCTCCAAAAAAGAAAATGGCTGCTGACATTTTTTTGTCCTCTATTCCTCGCCCCCAGTCGTCGGTTAAAGCCACGTAATTGGTCAAGAACGCAGCAGTGAGGGGAGGTGGTTTAAACAGACAGGCGACAGAGAGAGAGTGTGACAAAATGGATACAAAACGCTGACATTTGGACATGTTTCAACTTTATTGATCGTTCAAAGGCAGAATGTAGACTGCAAGGTTAAAATTCTCATCAATCAGGCTCCACAAATAACCCGCACTAGCCATCATTTCAATTTGAAATGAAAAGACAAGCAAGGGAAGTAGCTATTAATAATGTTTCTAGTGTGTCTGCTTGCATCTGTTGCTGTTGCAATATCATCAAGCCATCAATGACAAAGGTAAATAAAACGACTTTATTATACAGTACAGTTTTTTTCTTTAATTATAATACCATAGCACATTTATTATACATAAAATAAGGTATATTCCATGTAGTTTTAAGGCTTAGAAAACAGAAAATTACGTTTTATGGGGACCTGGGAACGGATTATTCTCATGTTAATGGTTTCCTATAGGGAATTATTTTTTGGGATACACACTTTTTTTTCCTTACACACTCTGTCTGGGAACCAATTAAGTTTGTAAGACAAGGTATCACTGTAATTACATGACGAATCCGTGCCAGTTCGCAAACGGTACCTGGGAGGTGATAGTCACTTTATTCGTCGACCGCTAAGCCTTTGTCAATGTGAATATCACTGGGTGAGCCTCCAATGTGAATGTGGTAACGATAGCCGCTCTTGCAGACATACGAGACACCGGGGCCAAGCCTGTGATGGTCTACATCCACGGGGGATCATACATGGAAGGGACGGGCAACATGATTGATGGCAGCATCCTGGCGAGCTACGGCAACGTGATCGTGATCACCCTCAACTACCGCGTTGGAGTTCTTGGTAAGTTGTTTTGCCATGTCAGTTTTCTGCCAGATGCTCGTATTGATGGATATTTATGTTCTGGAGCTGGTTGCTGGGTTACTTTCATTTGTCATTGAAGGACATTTCAAATACGTACCATATACAGTAAAGTCTCGTTATATCGATATTCTAGGGAGTCCGAAAAAATATCGATATAACCGGGACTATCGATATATCCGACCCTGCGCGCATGTAATTTTCTCCATGCGTGCATAGAAATAGTATCGATATAACCGGGACTATCGCTATATCCGATATCGATATAACGAGACTTTACTGTATTTATTGGGATAACTTATTGGGAATTAGTCAGAGCAATTACTGTGTTTTCACACATACTGGCTATTGCAAGTGCAACTGCAGAGTGAGGTTTTTATGATGGAAAACCTAGTACAGTGAGACCTCAACTTACGAACTTAATTGGTTCCCAGACAAAGTGTGTATCTAAAAAAAAAATCCCCATAGGAAACCATTAAAATGGGAATAATCCGTTCCCGGGTTTACATGAAATATAGTTTTTAAGTAAATAAGCCTTAAAACTACACACAACATACCTTATTACAGTAAAGTCTCGTTATATCGATATCGGATATATCGATAGTCCCGGTTATATCGATACTATTTCTAGGCACGCACGGAGAAAATTACATGCAAACAGGGTCGGATATATCGATAGTCCCGGTTATATTGATATTTTTTCGGACTCCCTTGAATATCGATATAACGAGACTTTACTGTATATGTATAATAAATGTGCTATTGTATTGTAATGAAAGAAATACACTGCATTGTATCATAATCACAAAGAGAGGCACATTACATGAGGACTGTAATTAAAGAAATAAACTGCTGTAAAATAAAAATAAAAATTCAACTTCTTCGATTGCCCGAAACCGTCGCTTTGAGAGCACGGAAACACTTTTTGCAACAGACGCACCTTTGATGGCTTCTCTGTTCCGGAGAATGGGAGCAATGGTTGACTTAGCATAGCCGTGCTCGGCCACTAAATCACACAAACGCACACCTCGTTCGTGTTTTTCAATTACAGTTAAGTCTCGTTATATCGATATTCAAGGGAGTCCGAAAAAATATCGATATATCCGACCCTGTTTGCATGTAATTTTCTCCGTGCGTGCATAGAAATAGTATCGATATAACCGGGACTATCGATATATCCAATATCGATATAACGAGACTTTACTGTATCTCCTTCTTCTCAGCGACGGCTATTTTATTTTGTGTCTTCTTGGGCTGAACACGAGCCTGTGGTGGTTTTTTTCCGGTCCCATCATAGTAAAATTATCAGCAAAAAGCTCCAAGTAGGCGATCGACGTATGCATTCAATGAGAGGGGGTGTGCAAAGTAGTGCCGGCTGCAGCGCTGTTCGGTCATGTGCTTCGGCCAAAGATCACTCCGCCAGCCGTGGTGGGTGTGTATTATGAAAATAGTGCTTATTATCAGGTTTAATTTTCATAAATTAGAGGTTCTTAAGACGAAAAGTTTGTAAGATAAGTTGAGGTCTCACTGTACTGGCACTAAAATAAGAGCTTTTGTGTGAAATATGTGTGAATTATGTAACGATGCAAGTCTAAAGAGATCTTTGTTTCTTCATAAACATATTAGATAATCCCTGGTGGCATCAAAAAGGGGGACATGGATAAGATAATAAAATGTCTAATAATAATACTAAAATATCTATCTAGCTATCTAACTATCTACTATATAGTTAGCTATCTAGCTAAATAGCTATAAAGCTAGCTATAGATAGCTAGCCAGCTATAGCTAGCTATTTATCTCGCTAGCTAGCTATCTAGCTTGCTATATATTTCTCTATCTAGCAATAGCTAGCTAGCTATATCTAGCTATCTGGCTATGGATATATAGCTATAGATAGCTATAGATTTATCTCGGCTGCCGCTGCTTACCTGCAGAAAAAATATCCTGTGACCGTAAAGTGTCCTCGAGAGTTTTTAAAGGTGATTATAAATTAAATGTATTATGATGATGATGATGATGATTATTATCTCGCCATCTATCTATCTATCTATCTATCTATCTATCTATCTATCTATCTATCTATCTATCTATCTATCTATCTATCTATCTATCTATCTATCTATCTATCTAGCTAGCTAGCTAGCTAGCTATCTAACTATGTAGCGAGCTACCTTGCTCTCTCTTTATCTCTCTAACTATCTCTCTCTCTGTCTCGCTCTATGGCTATCTATGGCTATCTGGATAGCTAGCTTGCTAGCTAGCTAGCATATCAGGTTGTTTGAAGTAAACATTCCAAAAAACTGGCTATCTATATAGCTACCCAGCTCTCTATATAGCTAGGTAGCTATTTAGACAGGTTTTATTGATTTGCTTTTCAGAACATTAAAATGACAACTAACTGCTTGGAAATTGCCCCGTTCACACGTTAAATATAGTACGGCAAACTCATTTAGACAGTTTATTGTCCTCAGTCGGCACTGCTGTTCTGGTGAGCAATGGAGTTTCGTGTTCATGATTGAAATCTTCAATGATTGTGTGTGAACAATAACATTTATGGACTCAAGTAATTAATTTTAGCACCTTTTTTTATTTCTGAGGGGGGAAAAAAATGGAAGGTCTTTCTCCAGAGCCATGAATTTGATTTGTTTACCCAACAATCAATTAACACGGTTAGCATATTATAGTGGAGGCCTGTAATTGAGGAAAACTATTTGTCTTTCTTGTGATGAAATGAAGCAGATTTTCAATGTAACATTGAGAAAAACCTTGCAAAATCTAGCCTTTGTTGATGTTGTTGGTTGTGGATTCAGTCACACATTCGAATAAGGAATGCATCTGTACCTGCACACGTGCGAGTGTGTGTGGGTGTGCGTGTGTGGAGTCAGGCAGTGAAAGACAGGAAGCTAGAAGAAAAAAAAGAGAGCTCCATGGAAACAGCTGCTTCCACACAAAATTGAATTTGTTTCATCCATCAACGATCACGGGATCGTATGTCCGCCATTTTTTTTTTTTACACTGCTGCGACATATACACCTATTAGTCAAATGCAAAACACCAATAAAAATGACTTCGTGTCCCAAAACTACTTCAAAATGACCTCATATAGTTTCAGTTTCAGAAGGTCCCGCCCCCTTGTTTGTGACGTCACACCAGTACGCCGCACCTTGCTCTAGAATCAAAACAATGGCTTCCAGAAAAACGTTTTATAGCATCTAAAATACCCAAAACATGCAGTATGATATTTTTAGTCAAATGCAAAACACCAATAAAAATGACTTAAAGCTAGAAAGCGTCTTTTTTACGGTCCTTTAGTGACGTCACGTAAGGACTCGTCATCAACTCAAAAACAAGACTTCCTCAATGTTCAGCGCGAGTCTTAAAACGTAAAATATAGCTATATGCGGTGGAATCTTTGTAAAATACGCTCAGTAGAAGTCATTTGAAGCCATTTTACAAATTATGGACACAACTTGTCCGGAGGTGTCGTTGTCCTTTAAGTCATTTTTATTGTTTTTTTTTTTTTTTTGGCATTTGACTAAAAATATCAGCCTGCGTGTTTTGGGTATTTTAGATGCTATAAAACGTTTTTCTGATGTCAGTAATGAAACAAAAAAATGGTGTTGGTTGTCCTTTAAACTGGACAATATTATCTTAGTTAATGGTTAGCTTCGATTATCACTTGGAGAGCTCTATTAATTTAACAATATGTATGATTGTGAATGTGGTTTTCAGCGCGAGGGCTTTTTCTAGTTGAATCGATTATAGCTTAATTAGAAAGACATTTCACCGTTGTGTTGTGCAATTCAAAACCAGTGAAAACTATGATAACAAAATGAGCTTCAATTTGGAGCATTCGCACGCATTATATAATTGGCACAAAAAAAAAGAAATAAAATTGTAGGCAAATGTGATCCTATGTGTAACAACACTATCAGCTTGGCATTAAGCCCATCGACCTTGTGTATTCAGTGATACATTGGCTTACGAACTTAATTGGTTCCCAGACAGAGTGTGGAAGGTGAAAGGTGTGTATCCCAAAAATTAATTTCCCATAGCAAACCATTACAATGAGAATAATCCGTTCCCAGGTCCTCATAAAACATAATTTTCTACTTTCTAATTTTCTAAGCCTCAAAACTACACAAAATATACCTTATTTTATGTATAATAAACGTGCTGTGGTATTATAATTAAATAAATAAACTGTACTATAATAAAGTCGTTTTATTTACCTTTGTGATGGCCGTTGATGGCTTGATGGAATGGAGTGGCCGGTTTCCTCAGCATTAAACACTTGATGAGGAAGGTAACCGTCTTCTTTTACCATCTTGGAATGATCCCTTGTAGGTGCTTTTTCTGCGATGATTTTATCTAGTTTCTCATCAATTGTGTTCTTTTTAGCTGGGTTGATAGCTTTTTGCATCAAGTGTACAGATGGCTTGCGCGGGTTGTTTGTGGAGTCTGATTGGTGGGATATTTTTACCTTGCAGTCTACACTCTGCCTTTGAACTCATCAAAGTTGAAACTCTCTCACCGTCGTCTGCCTGTCTCTTTAATGTTTAAACCACCCCCCTCCCCCCCCTCACTGCTGCGTTCTTGACCAATCACGTGGCTCTAACCGAAGACTGCAGGCGGGGAACACTTGACTCATTGAGGCAGCTCAGAGTACGAAAAAAGTTTGCCAAGGTAAAGTTCGTATGCCAAGGTAAAATTTTCATAAATGTAACGTTCGTAAAACCGAAAAGTTTGTAAGCCAAGGGCTTCGTAAACCGAGCTATCACTGTATCGCAATGCTAACAGAATAAAACGATTGCGTTACTTATTTTATCTGAAAAGTTGAACTGATGCAAGTGGAAATATAGCCTCAGCTATTACCAGTCCCTTCTGGTAATCAACACTGGAAAGGCTGTCAGAGAGCCACCATAGCTAATATGCACAAGGCATGTTTGTGCTTTTATTTCACCTTATGGCATTTCAATGAAGAATCAGGTCTTTCTACTGTCATCGCCACATTTGACTAAATGTCATTCTACATGCATGCACACACACGCCATGCAAGTCAAAACATTGACATACTCATCCACATACAATCAAACACACAAACTGCGCATCGCGGGGGGGAAAAAAATGCCCACGCACAGATGTGCTTGGCTCAAATGCGCAAACAGACACTCTTGGTGAGATCCTTCTGAGAAATGAGAGGCGAAGAGGTGGCACGTGTGTTTTGAGCGATAACGTAGCATGGCCAGATAATCTCCCTTTGGTGGAGCTTTAACTGTTATTACAGACCGAGTCGTACAGCACAAATAAAACCAAGGCTAGAGATATATCAGAGCATGATGGGCAAATTCACTGTCTTTACCACACACCATTGAGACCGAAAAAGACCCCACCACAGGCTAGTGTTCAGCCGAAGAGGACACAAAACAAAATTACGATCGAGCAGAAGAAGATCATCGAAAAACACGAACCAGGTGTGCGTTTGTGTGACTTAGCGTCCCAATAACAGTATGCTAAGTCGACCATTGCTACGTGTGGCTAAGGGTGTTTCGGTGTTGTCTAAGCAACGGTCTCAGGCAATAGAAGAGGTTGAAAAATGTATCATTTGAGTTGAGTAATGAAAAGTAGCTAGCAGGGGACAGTGTGTGAGGGTATTGTCGCCGAGAAAGAACGGCAACTTCACTTGGATATCATCAAGAAGCAACGACATCAACAACCATCACAAAGGTAAATAAAACGACTTTATTATAGAGTACTGTTTATTTCGTTAAATTACAATACAATAGCACATTTATTATACATAAAATAATGTGTATTTTGTGTAGTTTTAAGGCTTATTTAGTGGGAAATTATGTTTTATGGGGACCTGGAAACGGATTATTCTCATTTTTAATGGTTTCCTATGGGAAATTAATGTTTGGAAGACAGACTTTTCTCCTTACACACACTTTCTGCGAACGAATTAAGCTCGTAAGATGAGGTATCACTGTAGTTTTCTTAAGGGTTTTTATTCACAATAAGAATATACAAAAAAAGAGTCATACATTTCCTGATTCTTCTCTCACTTTTTTTTTAAATCAAAATGAGGAAGTCAAGATTAACATCGACACCGAACATGTTTTCCAGTGCACAACTTTTCCAGCGGCTCATCAGCGTGATTGAGTTGTAATTTCTTTAAGTGGCACAATGATTTATTTGGCTTCATGCTGTTTCTCTGCCAGCATTTTTAGACACAGTAAACACACTGGTGTTTACTTGTCCATCTCCTACTAAAGTCACAAGTGAAGGCGGGTGACTGTCTTTTGCCTTGTTTGCCACAAACAACAATATGTCTGTGTAAGCTCTCAGTCGTTCAGGAGTGGTCCATCGATGAAAAGGTTTCTTACGCCGTCATCTGTACTTCTTTGAAGGTGTCGGATGTTTCGCTTTTTATCCAAGAGGCTTCGTCAGCAAACTAAAATCTTTTGCTGGTAGTTTCGGCCCTAGATATATCCCTACTGTCCAGACGTGGTGGTGCCAGACTCTGCTATGATTGGTCCCTGCTCTCAGTTTGGGGGAGTAGATGACTACTCCCTGCGGCTACACTGATTACTTCTATTGTCCTGCCTGAGTATGGGGTCTACGGCCGGCCTGATTGCCCTAATTACTCTGGTATCACCTCATCAATATTACTAAGGCTATGTTGCCGAAGAAGTCGGTTGTAGGAACGATCCAAATTGAACCTCACCCCACCATGGCGATTTTGTGAAGGGTTTTGTTGTTTCGTGAAAATAGCTTATTTTACTCCCCTTTCAAACCATCAATTTTCTTTTGCTACGATTTTAACCTCATTGTCGTCAAATGAGTGGTTGCTAGCTTTTAGGTGCATATGTACTGCAGATTGAGGCCCACTAGTAGTTAGTATCCCTGCAATGTTGATTAAGTCCTTTTTTTTTTTCATTCAAATCTAAGCACTTTCTGTTGTACGAAGCCGTTCCAGATGAAAGAGGAGAGATCAAAGCATCCTTTTTAACCGTTGATCAGGGACGTCATGGTGAATTATCCATGTACAGTATACTACAAGCTAAATGTTGAAAGCAAACATGAAGCTGTAGCATCCATTGACGAATAGAGATTTTCTCACATCTCCTGTCCCCCGTAAATCCGCTTCAATTCCAAGTCGCGACAGTTCCACATACGCATCGGCTATCAAACTTCGTCAATCACACATTTGATCATTTTTGTTCTATTATTTCCTTGATTCACGATTATTTAAGGTAAACACGTGGTACGTATGATAGAGAATAAGAAGTTATCATATTTAAAAGTTTTATGTTTTTATATGCTCAGTCAACATGTATGACTCGAATACACAATTGAAGCACAGACAACCTGGAGTCAATCTGAGGTCAACAGACACAGCTTGTTAAACTGTCATCTTCATCTAGGAGATCTGGCCTTGGACAGAATTTAGGACTTGGGAAACTCCTTATCACAGGAATAATTTACGACTTGAAACTCCTTCACAGGAAGAGCTCATTAGCCACGTTACAAATGTATCAGTTCATGGAAAAGACACTGTTTTATTGCTTAAAGCTGTTCGTGATTAGAACTCAATAGGTGTGGTGTTCTAATCAAGAAAACTATGTTTTACTAATGTATCACTTTAATTTGCATATACTCTCAATAAATAGCTTGGCAGAGGGCTGCAGAAATCAGGGGTGTGTCATGAATGGCTGCGTCTCCTTCCGGCAGTAAAAAGACGATCTTCCTGGGTTCGAGTCTTTGTCCACAGTGTCCGATCGAACATCTCTGACAATATATCACCTAATATGTTGCTTGTAGAGGTAAAAATGGTATTATGATCATGACTCTACTTATCTTGATTACCATCTTATGACATGTATTGTCATTATTCATGGTGAAATCACAACAAAATAGATGTGAAGTTAAATGTCATTCCCATTTAGACATAAACCATGAGACTGCAAACATTACCCGTATAATACATCATCAAATTCTAGGGTTTTACAATTGCAGATGAGGTCACATGACTGTGAATTGAAGGAAATTACTCAGTACTCAATGTAAAGTCACATTGTGATACTTCAACTCATATTCACACTCCTTGATATTATACGTACAATTAGTAATTCATTCGCTGAATAAGAGTAAGCAATTCAATGTAAACAGAGAAATAAATAAATAAAGATTGTGAAAAGCCATTTTTAATTAAGCCGCTTAAAGAGATGAGGGAATAAAGGAGGCAGAGAGAATTAAACAAGATAATGAGTTTAAAGTAAAAGCAGACTGGGCAAGTCAAGCTATATTTTTTTGAACACTAATATCAGACAAATGCAATGCATGGGCAGTCAAATTGTATTCATATTGCAGTGAACATCTTTGATATAAACAAGTTAAAGACAGCTGTATTGTCAAATATGCTAATATGCATGACATACAGCACAGGTGAAATTAATGTCCTCTCGGACCCAGCGTGCAAGGCACTTAAAATGTGGCGAAAAAAGACAGAAAATTGACCACAGACAATACATGTATTTTCTGAATGTAAAGTGAGGTCGTGTTGTATGTAAATTGACATTGTAGTAATGCCAAAACAAAAAAATAAGGTTGAAGTGAGGTCTTGCAGGAAAAAAAAACGGGAAAAAAAAGAGTTCAGGTTGATAGTACAATGTGTACTCAGAGTTCGGTGAGTGTGGCAGTGGGAAGGGGTAGGGGGGGCAGGGCTGGTATGGAGTTGAGCCTGTTGGCAGAAACTGTCCTTGAGCCTGCTGGTCTTGGCTCGGAGATTCCGCAGTCTCCTCCCCGATGGCAGCAGGCTGAAGAGGCTGTGGGATACAAAATACAACATTCTGATTATTGAACACGGTCTTTAGACTTTAGACTCTCAACGAATAAATCTCCACTGGAAATTATTTTATTGTGGGAATGAAAAGAACAAAAACATCTTCACCAGCATGTTGCCACAAATTGACTCCAAAACTTTTCGAAATGTCATCGATTAATGTTTTATTCATTTTTCTTTTGTTTTTGTTTGAGTCGCGCTAACGCTGCAGTCATCGTTTTCCCCCAGCTTTTCAATGTTACTCCTAATGGATCAAAATTATTGAGATGTGGCTCAGCCTTGTATGAAATATAGATGGATCGTTTGTTTTAGTTTCCCAAAGACAAGCTACAGAGGATATAATCTATTTTTCAGCACTGTTTTTCAACATTTGTGAGGGGATTCTGCAATGAATAGACCAACTGTGAATTGACTTGTTTAAATTCTGCTCAACCTTCGGACGAGTTGTGTCCATAATTTGTAAAATCACTTCAAACAACTTCTACTGAGCACATTTAACAAAGATTACACCCCATATAGCTATATTTTAAGTTTTAAGACTCGCGCTGAATAGTCAGGAAGTCTTGTTTTCGAGTTGACGATGCCTGACGTGACATCACGTCAGGAACGCCCGTGACCAAGAAAGCGACACACAATGCATTTTGGGTACTTTGTTTGGTCTGAAAACATCGTATTGATCCGTGTTGATGTCGAAATTAGAAGGAAAAACCCATAAATAACGCGATGGTGAATCGTTGTGTGTCGCACCAAGACTACCAATTGCGGTAACACCATCTAGATGTGGACACAAATTCACAGCAGACAATCAGCCCATTTCCAACGGAGCTTGGGCGCCATCTTGTGCATTTTCTGGGACGAGTCCAGACAGCTCGAATTGATACAGAATGACTTATTTAATTGATTGCAAACATTTATGCTTTCCTCTTCAGAACTATTTGAATCATCAAAGTCAGCTTTATTGTCAAATATGCTAATATTCATGACATACAGCATACTATCCTCTCGGACCCAGCATGCAAGGCACTTATAATGACTTTAACAAACATAATAACACGGAACCGCCAATTTGCCATATAACTGGATGAGTAACAAGAAAGCATCCTCTCCGAATCTGAACTCCGTGAGCCCATTGTTTTGATTCTTGAGCAAGGCAAGACGTCCTGCCGTGACATCACGAACTGGGGGCTGAAGGAACTTTCTGAAAATCCAAGTTCCGAGGTCATTTTGTGGCAGTTTTTGAACACTTTGTCATTTTTATTGGTGTTTTGCATTTGACTAAAAAGATAAGCCTGCGTGTTTTGGATATTTTAGATGCTAGAAAACGTTTTTTCTGATGTCAGTTAGGAAACAAAAACATGGTGTAGGTTGTCCTTTAAGACGCTGCCACTCGTGTTCCAATTAAAGACAAAGTAACTATCGTCCTCTTGCAGCTTGAAGCTCTGTGCTGCTGAAACGGTAATTATTGCTTCAAAGAGTACACAATTATTCTCCAGAGTCCCCATTTAGAAACTTCCACAGATCAACCTCTCTCTCTGTAGACAATTGAACTTTTTAGAGTTAATCGTTAATCACTTGTTGACCTGCCGCGGGATGATTAGCACCCAGCAAGCTTTGAGTCGGGTCAGTCACTTGGAGGTCAGAATCGGACGGGAGAGGACCGCTGGTATGCTTGAGTAACGCTGATTGCAGCTCTGCTCATTGATCGGCGTGTGTTTGAAAGTGGTGGCGTGTAGCTATTGTCGCTTTATTCTCAAAACAAATACAGTAAAGTCTCGTTATATCGATATTCAAGGGAGTCCGAAAAAATATCGATATAACCGGGACTATCGATATATCCGACCCTGTTTGCATGTAATTTTCTCCGTGCGTGCATAGAAATAGTATCGATATAACCGGGACTATCGATATATCCGATATCGATATAACGAGACTTTACTGTATGTTGGAACTGAAAGATAAATAATTTTGTTTATTCTGGAGACTGAAAATATTAGAGGATGACATCAAAAGATTATTATGAAACAATATACAGTGATAACTCAGCTTACGAACTTAATTGGTTACTATAAAGTGTGTGTAAGGCGAGAAGTTCGTCTGCCAAGCATTTATTTCCCATAAGAAACCATTAAATATTCACGTAATCCGTTTCCAACTCCCCATAAGACATAAACTACTAAATAAGCCTTAAAACTACACAAACTATACCTTGTTTTATGTATAATAAATGTGCTATTGGATTGTATTTAAAGAAATAAACTGTACTGTATAATAAAGTCGTTTTAGGTACCTTTGTGATGGTCGTTGATGTAGTTGCCTCTTGATAATATCCGAGTGAATTTGCCGTGCTTTCTCGCTGATAATACCCTCACTCACACTGTCCAATGCATGCTGCTTTCCATTAATCAAAAATAAACAAAAGTTTTTCAACCTCTTCTTTTGCCTGAGACTGTTGCTGAGACAACACAGAAACACCCTTAGCGAAACGTAGCAATGGTCGACTTAGCAAACTGGTACTGGGACGCTAAGTCACACAAACGCACACCACGTACGTGTTTTTCGATGATCTCCTTCTTCTGCTCGACCGTAATTTTCTTTTGTGTCCTCTTCGGCTTAACACTAGCCTGTGGTGGGGTCTTTTTCAGTCCCAAAAAAGCAAAGGTAATCCTCTCCATAACAAACCACGTCTGCACTGAATGCACTCAAAGAAAGTGGCTGTGTAAAACGAGTCCGCCAGCCACCGTGGCACTGTTCGACCGTATGGTTTGGTGTTCATCCTCCAAAAACTAGTCCGCAGGCTACCGTGGCGCTATGTGGTTTGGTTCGTCTGCCGAAAACGAGTTTGTATGCCAAGATTACATTCTTGTGAATTTAATGTTCGTCAGGTGAAATGTTTGTGAGCTAAAGCGTTCGTAAACCGAGGTATCACTGTATTATCATTCTATCTTCCATGTCCATGTTTTGGATTTTGACACACAATTTACAAACATTTGGCTTACAACATGTTTCTGATCGGAGTGTTTTGCTCACTAGCTCTTGCTTACTCCAAAAAGTAACACTGTATCTTTGGAGTTTTTGATTTATGTTTATGTGTCCAGATTGTACTTTTTTACTTGTAACAAGCTCATAACTCAATTTACTTTGATAGAAAATCACATTTCCCCCATGATACTGAATGAATTTAGCTGCCATTATTCTGTTCCAGACCCCCAATAAACCACCGTTCTTCGGGGTTATGTGTTTCCCTTATTTTGTAAACAAGGAAAGTGGAATAGCAATGTAGCTTATAAAAACACTCTTCCTTGAGCCACCATCCTAATGAGATGAATGTGTGTTCAAGTGACCCCATCAGCAAGGTTGTCAGGGGGTTTATTCTTCTGGTCTACGAGAACCATAAAGGGGCAACCAAGACAAATCGGCATTGATGACGTATCACGACTCTGAACCCAGATGAAGGAAAAAAAAAACATTTGGATCTGGTTTTTCCCTTTCCAGGCCGGACACAGGTTTTCAGGACTTCTTCTGGACCTGGGGTTGAAGGTGAGACTGGTGGCAGGGTCGCGTTTCCATTGCCACACAAAGGCACAACCAAAAGAGATACTATGATGGTGGCCAAAGACAGGAACCGCAGCTGATCCGAAAAAGATAGCAGTGTCGCCAAGGCATTAAAGGATCCGGTTTGTTGACCTTAGTCTTGATCTCTCTGCTTTTTGCAGATGATGTGGTTCTGTTGGCCTCATATAGCCTCCAACTCCCACTCGGGTCCATTAGGAGTGAAGTGCTTTCTCCAGGTCGGGAAATGAGATTCTTCCCAAAGTGGAGGAGTTCAAGTGCCTTGGGGTCTTTTTGAGGAGTGAGGGAATAATGGAGCAGGGGATTGGCTGGTGGATCCATCCTGGGTGTGTGCAGTGATGCATAGTTTGTCGTGGTCTGTTTTGGTGAAGAAGTAGCTGAGCTCAGAGGCAAAGCTCTCCGTTGCTGTCGATTTACGTTCCTATCCCGCCTCGGCTCGCAGTTTGTGGGTGTCTGAAAGAACGAGATTATGGATGTAAGCGGACAAGATTCATTTCTTTTGCAGGGTGTCCGAGCTTTCTCTTAGAGCAGCTTGGTCATCTGGGAGCAGTTTGGAGTAGAGCTGCTTTTCAGTCGCCTGCAGAGGTGTTGGGTGAGGTGGCTCCGGCTTCTGATTAAGAAGCAGCACCTGAAACAGGCTGCAATAAGAGCCTGGGAGAGCAGCGCCACAGAAAAAAAAGCAAATGTTGAAGAATGTTGATGTTTTACAGACTTAATACAGTGTTTGAAATAACGTCTGCCCAGAGACCCGGGGCGTACAACTTTGACGTCGGGCGTACAACTTTCAAAACATCTCGGTCCGGGTGGCCGACAACTTCTTCAAGATTTTTTTTTTTCAAATCAAACATTTTGCTTTATTCAATAAAGCAAACACTACAAGCAAACCGTTACAAACCACGTGGACTCCTCTTTCTAAGCGCCTTTCAAAACTCTCAAGTACACTTTACAGTCATGGTCTAGTCCGAATCACGAAACAGGCTTCTGATTGGCTGCCATGCCGAGTATGCAAATTCCCAAGCGAACGTTCGTACACATTCGGTTGGAATTCGCAACAGTTTTTTTTTTTTTTACGATGAGTCATCTTATGGCCGGGCAGGCAACTTTATGGTCGGGCAGGCAACATTTCAGAGTCGTCTGCCCATGTGTCCGCTAACTATTTGTCATGAGTTTCAGACGCTGCTTAATGCAGTTATTTACTTCATATCAGTGGAGTAGTGCTCCCTGGGGAGGTGGATATACTCTCAATTTTCCTATTTTTATTTTCTTAATTTTATATATACATTTTTAAGTAGTCCAGAAAAATCTAAGAAAAAAAAACATCATTTCTATTTGCTCACATTAATAAAATGATCATGACTTAATTAGGAGCAGTTTACAGTTATTACTGGTAACACAAGCAGCCTGAATGAATGTAAAATCCATTTATCATGAGACAAACATTAGCATGCTGTAAAACAGTATTCCGTGAACAATAAACATAAATATACACTGCTCTCTCTTCAACGAGTTCAAGCATGACTCCCCCAGTGTACAACGCAGAGCTCATAGCGGCATGGTTGGATAAGTTTTAACGTAAGATCCCTGACTTAAACCCCAATTAAGTACCTTAGGGATGAACCATTGTGAGCCTGGTATCATTCAACTTAAAGGACAACTGACACCTCCGGACAAGTTGTGTCCATAATTTGTAAAATGACTTCAAATGACTTCTACTGAGCGCATTTTACAAAGATTCCACCCCATATAGCTATGTTTTACGTTTTAAGACTCGCGCTGAATATTCAGAAAGTCTTGTTTTTGAGTTGATGACGATTCCTGACGTAACATCACGTCAGGAACGCTCCTGACCGAGAAAGAGATACACAATGCATTTTGGGGACTTTGTTTGGTCTGAAAACATCGAGTTGATCCATGTTGATGGCGAAATTAGAAGGAAAACACATAAATGGCGCAATCGTTGTGTGTTGCACCAAGACTACCAATTGTGGTAACACCATACAGAAGTTGACACAAATTCCCAGCAGACAAATCACCCCATTTCCGACGAAGCTTGGGCGCCATCTTGTGAATTTTCTGGCAGATACATTGGAGTCCATATGGCTCGAATTGATACGGAAGGACTCCTTTAATCGATTGCAAACATGTATGCTTTCCTCTTCAGAACTATTTGAATCATATTCATAACTGGATGAGTAACAAGAAAGCATCTTCTCCAAATCTGAAGCCATTTTTTTGATTCTAGAGCAAGGCAAGACGTCCTGGCGTGACGTCACGAACTGGGGGCGGGACTTTCTGAAAATCCCCAATTCCGATGTCATTTTGTGGCAGTTTTTGCACACTCTAAGTCATTTTTTATTGGTGTTTTGCATTTGACTTGTTTTGGGTATTTTAGATTCTATAAAACGTTTTTATGATGTCAGTCAGGAAACAAAAAAAAATGTGGCGGTTGTCCTTTAAGTTCATTGGAACAACTGACGTTTAACACAATCTGTTGAGGGATCACGAAGTGACATCAAATTTATTATAGTCTGTATTATAATACAACGTTCATCATATATTATATAATTTTTGCTATAGGAAATAATGTATTTTCTCCAGTCCCAATAATAAAATCATATGCATTTAAACTGTACAGCCACCTGGAATAGTCTCCAGGTCTGTGACCCTGAAGAAGATACACAGATGATATTATGGCTCGCTATAGGGAAATGTTGTTTGAAATCCAAATTGTATGATTTTCAGTTGGAGCTTATGAGCTTTTACCATATCAAACAGGCAACAGGGCCATGTGACATGTCCTTAAAATTGCAACCCCAATTTTATTCCCTCAAATATCCAATTTCTGATTTTCTTCCCCTCTTCAATGAAAAGAAATGGCAGATGGCAACGACATATATCATACTTGGAAACTGTACTTTTACTTCTTTTTTTTTTGTTATCCACTAAGAGAATAATAGAGCACGGAGCAGAATTCACCAAGTGTTTGATTGTTCAACCGCTAATAAGGAACTTGAGCTGGGTTTACTGTATGTAGACAGTCTTGTGACTGTGTGCGCTTGATGTGTTCATACGACGTGTGTGAAGCCAGGACTCAATGTGAAATAATTCTAATAAATTGTTAGCTTCGTCTAGGGAATTTTCTCTCCGATGCTACTTGCGTAGGCTTCAGCAGTCTTTAAAAACACATTGCATGAGGATTGTTTGTTGCTCACAACAAGGCATAAATAACAGTTTGCAGACTTAAATTAAATACATAAATAGCACAATAATAAATAAATAAATAAAATAAATAAATGAATGAATGAATACATAAATGAATAAATACAGTAAAGTCTCGTTATATCGATATTCAAGGGAGTCCGAAAAAATATCGATATAACCGGGACTATCGATATATCCGACCCTGTTTGCATGTAATTTTCTCCGTGCGTGCATAGAAATAGTATCGATATAACCGGGACTATCGATATATCCGATATCGATATAACGAGACTTTACTGTACATAAATAAATATGTTTATTTTAAATAAATGAAAAATATCAAGGAAAGCCAAAAATAATAATCTATTGAATACATCGTTTTGTCACCCAACCTTGGTAAAGTAAGCTACTTTGTCCAACAAAATGATTGAAGTGGGTAATTGACTCAAAAAAATACAACCATGTCTTCCTTTGGAAAACTGTTCTTATCTCCATTACACCATCCCAGGCAGGCAGGTGTATATGTGTAGGACAGTTGAAATGTTTGAGGGCTTTCCGCCATACAAACATGTTTTTTTTTTTTTCTGTTTTTAGTTTTCTAACATAAGGAGTGCCAACTCATTTTCTACTTAATGACCTTATTGATGTGTCAGACCCCAAACTTAACAACTATCTGGTCTTGTCAGCTTACTAGTTCATCGGTGTCACAGAGAAACTGTTAGGCCCCGCAGTAGTGATGTGCACAGAGTGATATCTGTTATGCATTGTCGTTAAATAAAATCACTGTCAATCGTTAGTCCATACACAGTCCAATGCAATACAGATTGAACCTAAATCCATTTGAAGTGACACATTTCTTTCCTGCGGCTAGACAGAGCCTACGCACTTCTAGTGATACATCTGAGGCTGATTGATTACTGGCAAAACACAAGGGATAAAAAGTCATAGTTTTCTCATTAGTTGTCACAGTCGCGAAAACAACATGCAGCAAGTGACAGCAAAATGGCAGGTATGAAGAAAAATATAGCTGGAGGAAACAACAATGTTCCCCTGCGAATACAAAACAATATTCACATAGAATATTCAATCTTGGAAACATTGAGGTGCTGCAACATTTTGATGACATAAAAAAATAATAATAAAAAATGCTCCATTTACTGTATACACTATATTCCCAGTCGTCATGACAGCCTTGTATGCCCGAAACAACCTGTGGTGTGGGATTTTGGATAGTCCCCCCCTTCCATAACCAAGTCCTGCAGAGTTACGGTGTATCACGCTTATGTCTCTCAGAAACTGCCCTGATCAAATTTGCCAACATCTCCTAATATCTGCTGAGGAGGTCCGAGCAGGTGTAACACTACAGGGACCTCATACCGCCAGTTTCCAATTCCGTCAGCCGTCATTTCTGACAGACCGTACCTATGTCGGATGGCCCAGAATGGGGCAGATAGTCTGGGTAATTGGATTGGATTGGATTGGATTTGAATGCCATCAAGAAACTTTCATTAAACAATTTGACATTTCATAGTCAGTCCCTCTCATTATGACCTGATACTAATCACAGGGTCATTGCTAATTATTCATCATTGTCTGGAAGTTCTCAATTGTATTTGAGCATCGGATACATGAGGCAGTTCAGACTGAACACATGAATACGTATGCAGTCGCAAAGCCAATTCGCCTTTGTTTTTTTTGTTGTTTTTTTCTTGGGCCGCACTTAACATTCACTTCGAGATTGAATTTTATACCGCCAGACTTTTGCATCATCGGCTACATTTTACACTCTGCGACAGGTTTTATTAGTACTACTGTAAAATAACCTTTTGTTGCAAGGTATTAAATGAGTGTTCCCTCAACCTTTAATGTGTTATTGCTTCCCCTGTCCCCACATGACATAATAATTGCATGACTTTTAGCAGTCGTAACTGGTGAATGCTGGTGAAAGGTGGCTGACTTGGGGTTCTTCCTAGCATGAAAAGATAAAATGGACTAGACTGTGTGTCTACGAGGCCGTGAGCTAATGTAATGTGAAGTAAATGACGAGGGATGTCCCAAAAAGAGGATGAAGAGGCACTTTAAAGGACAACCGACACCATTTTTTTTGTTTCCTAACTGTCATCAGAAAAACGTTGTATAGCATCTAAAATACGCAAAACATGCAGGCTGATATTTTTAGTCACAAAAACACCAATAAAAATGAGTTAAAGTGTCCCAAAACTACTTCAAAATGACCCCGGAAATGGTGAGTGTCAGAAGGTCCCGCCCACTTGTTCGTGATGTCACGCCAGGACGTCTTGCCTCGCTCAAGAACATATATGGCTCTTTTGATGATTGCATATGTTCTCGCCGATAAAACTAAATACATAAATACATATTATTGCTTTTTTGCTGTTAATTTCCTGCAAATTTGATTGGATGACACTGACCTAGGTTGGTAGAAGGCGCAATTTTGATTGGATGATACTGGCCGTCATGTTGAAACAGGTAAACGCCCCTTTAAATGAACCCGACGAGTACACGTCAGCTTGAATGCACCGGAGGATTTGCCTTTTGATTCTAATTTGCAATGAAACAATACCATCGATGAAACAGTTGAATGTGAGTGACATTTTAACAAGCCTCATGTTAACGTTAGCATTAATATACTTCTGCAAGAAGTATATTGTAGACAGCAAGTGTGGAAGCTTGTGAGTCATGCGCAGGCTAGCTAGCAGTAACTTCGCCTGTGGACCCGGCAAGTTGAATTTCATTCCGATCGTTTGGCTGGATTTTTACCAATCATGAGGAACGGAAAACCATTCATGTTAACGGTGAGTACTATCACAAAGTCATTTTAAATAATACATTCTGACATTTTGTTGAAAAGTGGCCACTCTAGAATCAAAACAATGGCTTCAGATTCAGAGAAGATGCTTTCTTGTTCCTCATCCAATTATGAATATGATTCAAATAGTTCTGAAGAGGAAAGCATAAATGTTTGCAATCGATTATAGAAGTCCTTCCGTATCAATTTGAGCCGTCTGGACTCCAATGTAGCGTCCCGGAAAATGCACAAGATGGCACCCAAGCTCCGTTGGAAATGGGCTGATTTGTCTGCTGGGAATTTGTGTCAACTAGTATCAAATAGTAGTCTTGGTGCAACACACAACGATTCACCATCGCATTATTTATGTGTTTTCCTTCTAATATCGCCATCAACACGGATCAACACGATGTTTTCAGACCAAACAAAGTACCCAAAATGCATTGTGGGTCGCTTTCTCCATCAGGGGCGTTCCTGATGTGACATCACGTCAGGAATCATCACCAACTCGAAAACAAGATTTCCTGAATATTCAGCGCGAGTCTTAAAACGTAAAATATAGATATATGCGGTGGAATCTTTGTAAAATACGCTCAGTAGAATTCATTTGAAGCCATTTTCAAAATTATGGACACAACTTGTCCGGAGACGTCGGTTGTACCTTAAAACCTGAAAAGCTAGTATTCAGTGACATCTTTTAAAATACAGTGAGACCTCAACTTACGAACTTAATTGGTTCCCAGACAGAGTGTGTAAGGCGAAAAGTGTGTATCTCAAAAAAACATAGGAAACCATTAAAATGGGTTTAATCCGTTCCCGGGTTTCCATAAAATATACTTTTCAACTAAATAAGCCTTAAAACTACACACAACATACCTTATTCTATGTATAATAAATGTGCTATTGTATTGTAATGAAAGAAATACACTGGATTGTATCGTAAAGTCACTTTATTTGCATTTGTGATGGTCATTGATGGCTTGATGAAATGGCATTGGAGGTCGAAGGTCAAACGGAATTGCTGTTTGGAAAGAGAGGCACATTACATGAGGACTGTAATTAAAGAAATAAACTGTGCTGTAAAATAAAGTTTTATTTACCTTTTTGATGGTCGTTGATGGCTTATGGAAGGAGGATGGAGTCACCTTCCATAAGGACTGTTGGTAACTTAACCTCTGGTGCTGTTCGGTCGTGTGCTTCCGCCGAAGATCACTCCGCCAGCCGTGGTGGGTGTCTATTATGAAAATAGTGCTTATTATAAGGTTTAATTTTCATAAATTTGACGTTTGTAAGACGAAATGTTTGTAAGATAAGGTGTTTGTAAGTTGAGGTCTCACTGTATGTACGTAGCTGTTCAAAAAAGATACTTTTTTTCCCTAATGGGTTGTTTTTTTTATTCGATACCCTCTGCACAGCGGGTCTATGCCGAAACTGCTTCTTTGTGGTGCCTAAAAGATCTCTTTGTGGTCATTCTGTGCTTGAGTGCTTTGTTTCACTTTGTACTCTGCTCTAGTGGGGGACTGTGGGCTTCCTAATGGCAGTACATTTCTTTCTGACAGCATTTATCCTGAAGGGATTTATAACTTCACAAAAATACATTGTCACTTCCTCCTCTTCTTCCTCAAGGAAAAACATTTACAGGTTGCAGAGCTCATAAGACGCTAAGATTTACACTGTTCAAATGATCCCTGATTGGCATCATTGATCATCCGATGGTGCTTTGTCAGAGCAGTGTTAAGATGTAGGAAGGGAACTGCTGTTAGCACTTGTTTAGTGGACGTGATCAATCTATCTGCACTGTTTTTTGTTTCCTAACTGACATCAGAAAAACGTTTTATAGCATCTAACATACCCAAAACACACAGGCTGATATGTTTAGTCAAATGTAAAACAACAATAGAAATGACTTAAAGTGTCCCAAAACTACTTTAAAATGACCTCGTAGATGCTGAGTTTCAGAAGGTACCGCCCCCTTGACGCCCTCGTGACGTCACGCCAAGACGTCTTGCCTTGCTCCACAATCAAAACAATGGCTTCAGATTCGGAGAAGATGCTTTCTTGTTACTCATCCAGTTATGAATATGATTCAAATAGTTCTGAAGAGGAAAGCATAATTGTTTGCAATCGATTCTTTAAGGAAGTGTACCGGTTTTTAGTATGTGTACAAAGCTCTTTGAGCAAAAATGTATGATTATGGCATACAGTGATACCTTGGCTTATGAACTTAATTGGTTCCCAGACAGAGTGGGTAAAGCGAAAAGTGTGCATCCCAAAAATTAATTTCCCATAGGAAACCATTAAAATGAGAATAATCCGTTCCCAGGTCCCCGTAAAACATAATTTTCTATTTTTCTAAGCCTTAAAACTACACAAAATATACCTTATTTTATGTATAATAAATGTTCTATGGTATTATAATTAAATAAATAAATAAACTACTGTATAATAAAGTGGTTTTATTTAACTTTGTTGTTGATGGCTTGATGTAATGGAGTGGCCGGTTTCCTCAGCATTAAAAACTTGATGAGGAACATAACCTTCTTCTTTCACCATCTTGAGGAAGGATCCTTTGTAGGTGCTTTCTCTGTGATAATTGTATCTAGTTCCTCATCAATTGTGTTCTGTTTAGCTGGGTTGAGCTTTTTGCATCAAGTGTACAGATGGCTTGTGCGGGTTGTTTGTGGAGCCTGATTAATGGGATATATCTAACCTTGCAGTCTCTACTCTGCCTTTGAACTATCAAAGTTGAAACTCTCTCACTGTCGTCTGCCTGTCTCTATAATGTTTACACCCCCCCCGAAGACTGTGGGTGGGGAATAGAGGACAAAAACAGTCGGCTGCCATTTTCTTGTTATAAGAACAACAAAAAAGTTTGTATGCCAAGGTAAAATTGTCATAAATGTAACGTTCGTCAACCGACAAGTTCGTAAGCCAAGGGATTTGTAAACCGAGGTATCACTGTACTAATATATAGTGCACTGCATATACCCTCTAACACACACACACATATATTTCCTATTGATGAATGCGGAATTTCGGAGATCCCAAAATGTGTTGAAGTTTCCGGGCCCTGGCAATTACAGACCACTTTGCACCCTCAGTTGTGCATCTGTGTGCTAACAAAATTGGGTCGCCACGTTTCAATAAAGCCTCTAGACAGGGCTGCCTTTGACTAGTTCAGAATTAGCCCTTAATTATGCTGTTATAAGCATAGAATTCTGGCAGATTTCCCATGATGCAAAAATGTCACTCCTCCTCTCCATCTGTTCACCTTCATATCCTTTTAGCGAATGTTTCTAACATAATTTTCATAATCTCTGTAAAGGGACATTCGCAAAACACTGTGACAATAATGATGATTATTACAATTATTAGGATTTGAAGTCGTGTCAGCATGTTGTTTGTATTAGCAGATGGCTACACAGAAGCTTCTTGAGGTCTATATCCACAGGGAATTTGTCCTCGCCGCAGTTGTCAAGTCCATCAGGGAGGCACAGGGCAACTCACAAAAAAAAAAATTCGAAGGTAAAGAATATTTTGATGGGGTAATTAGTCCATTTCATTTAGTGCGCGAGATTGACAAGGAGACATTTAAAGGACAACCGACGCCTCCGGACAAGTTGTGTCCAAAATTTGTAAAGTCACTTCAAATGACTTCTACTAAGGCGCTTGTAAATGAAATGTATTATTGTTTTACAAAGATTCCACGGCATATAGCTATATTTTACGTTTTAAGACTCGCACTGAATATTCAGGAAGTCTTGTTTTCGAGTTGATGACGATGCCTGACGTGACATCACGTCTGGGACGCCCCTGACCGAGAACGCGGCACACAATGCATTTTGGGTACTTTGTTTGGATTGAAAACTTTGTGTTGATCCGTGTTGATGGCGGAATTAAAAGGAAAACAAGTTGTATGTTGCACCAAGACTACTATTTGATACTAGCTGACACGAATTCCCAGCAGACAAAATAACCCATTTCCAATGGAGCTTGAGCGCCATCTTGTGCATATTCTGGGAGCTAATTTGGAGGCCAGACGGCTCGAATTGATGCGGAAGGTTTTCTTTAATCGATTGCAAACATGTATGCTTTCCTCTTCAGAACTATTTCAATCATATTCATAACTGGATGAGTAACAAGAAAGCATCTTCTCCGAATCTGAAGCCATTGTTTTGATTGTGGAGCAAGGCAAGATGTCCTGGCGTGACGTCACGAATACGGGGGCGGGACCTTCTGAAATTGAAACTTTTTGAAGTAGTTTTGGGACACTTTAAGTCATTTTTACCGGTGTTTTGCATTTCACTAAAAATGTCAGCCTGCGTGTTTTGGGTATTTTAGATGCTATACAATGTTTTTCTGATGTCAGTTAGGAAGCAAAAAATGGTGTCGGTTGTCCTTTAAATCTATCATTGAACAGTCATAAAGGTATGTTATACATAGAATAGGGCGATTTTTTTGGGGGGACACGATAACTGTGCTGCACATTACTTGTTTCTATCACAAATGGTCCACACAAACAGAAAACACAGGCATCATCATCCTCAAAAGAAGAATTGAAACCGTTTGAGCCATTGATGTCACCAAAATATGCTTGAAGTGTCAGCTGTGTATGGATGTTTGAACAAATGTTAAGGTGGCAAATGATCAATCTCAACATCCATATCTTGTACACACCCGGAGACATTTTCGGACAAAACAGCTTTCATGGTTTGGGGCTTTCCAGTCAATGTAAAGTTGAACAATTTTTAACCAATTCACTGCCAGACATGTGCAAAAATGTGTCCAGTCCCGTGCCAGTTTTTTTTGTCATTGTAACTCAAATTCTGTCACTCATATAATAATAATAATAATAATAATAATAATAATACATTTAATTTACAAGCGCCTTTCAAATCACCCAATGACACTTTACAATTAAAAGAACAATGAACACCAGAATAATAAAATCATAAATAAAACGATAAATAATAAAAGAGCTGATTAAACTAAACTGTGAATGCAATTTTAAACAGATGGGGTTTGAGGTTTTGAGTATATTGAGTTTTATGACGACATAAACAGTCAATGCAACAGACGAAACCTTAAACTCTCTTCTTTCATCAGAAAAAGAGTTAATTCCTAAATTATTTGGGTCTGGAGTTATATAAGCTTGAAATGAGGATGGCTGTCCACAATACAATGCAATACATACATAGTAGTTCGTATAGTGCTTTAACAACAGCAGACGCTGCAACAAAGCGCTAACATGGAAAAAGGGAAAAAAACATTGCCAGAGGCCATGGCCAGCGCTTTATCGGCACCCCAACAAAAAAAAAATGGGAATGGAGCTCTCCGTCATATTTTAAATTACCGAATAAATTTGTGAAAGGCAGTGAATGAGTTAAATAAGGGAAATTATCGGACGGCATTTGAGATGTATTATCATTGAGTAAATCACATATCTTAATGCACTAGTATCTCATCTTGTGTGGCATTAATCATCAGCTCCCAAAGCCGAGCAGCAAGTTTAGACATCGTCACATCATGCGAAACACTCCTGACTGCTCCCACCACAAACGACTGCCGTAGAAGGACAAGCGAAGACGGGAATTGAAGTGGCGACGAGCAAGATGTTGGATTACTCCAGTGAAAGTGGAAAGACGAGGATGAAAAAAAAAAAAGGAGGTTGGATTAGAGATGACCCCGGAGGCGTGGTTGGCAAAGAGTGGCACTTGAGATGGTAGTGAAGGAGATTGCTCTGCAAATGTAGGTGGACATTTTGGGATAATGGATTGAAGTGGGCAGCACAGCCGAGTCGGGCAAATAACAGTGTGCGGTGTGCTGTTATATCGTAGGTGCAGCTGTACCGGTTGGAGGTGGAAAAGGTTTCCCAGAGAAATGTGTGAACAGCGTCTGGTCACAATGCGTTTTAATCACACCTCTCGAGTGGGAGTGCGGTTCTACTTAAATTGGCATGTGGTGAGAAGGTGTCTTTTTAGGCCTGTACAAGAAGCAAAGTGTTCATGGAAGAGCTGGAGTAGAAATGCAGTGGGATGAGATCAAGTATTGAGTTGGCAAAAAAAAATAATCAAGGCCCTGGAATTTATACAGTAAAGTCTCGTTATATCGATATCGGATATATCGATAGTCCCGGTTATATCGATACTATTTCTATGCACGCACGGAGAAAATTACATGCAAACAGGTTCGGATATATCGATAGTCCCGGTTATATCGATATTTTTTCGGACTCCCTTGAATATCGATATAACGAGACTTTACTGTACATACGAGTTTAGTATCACAATTTGGTCGGGAGACTCCTGATTTTGACCACAATACTGACTTTATGAAGCAACTATTGACACAATACAGACAATTCATTTGTAAAGTGAAACAAAAGAAAATGTAAAAAACGAAATACAGTGATACCTTGGCTTACAAACTTAATTGTTTCCCAGACTGTATGTAAGGCAAAAATTGTGTATCCCAAAAATTAATTTCCCATCGGAAACCATTAAAATGAGAATAATCCGTTCCCAGGTTCCCATAAAACATAATTTTCAACTAAATAAGCCTTATAACTACACACAATATACCTGATTGTGTGTATAATAAATGTGCTACGGTATCATAATTAAAGAAATAAACTCTACTTTATAATAAAGTCGGTTTATTTACCTTTCTGATGGTCGTTGATGGTTTGATGGAATGGAGTGGCCCGTTTCCTCAGCATTAAACACTTGATGAGGAACGTAACCTTCTTCTTTCACCATTTTGAGGAATAATCTCATGTAGGTGCTCTCTCTGCCATAATTTTATCTAGTTCCTCATCAATTGTATTCTGTTTAGCTGGGTTGATTGCTTTTTGCATCAAGTGTACAGATGGCTTCTGCGGGGTTATTTGTGGAGCCTGATTGATGGGAATTTTAACCTTGCAGTGTACACTCTGCCTTTGAACTATCAAAGTTGAAACAAGTCCAAATTTAGTTTTCTATCCATTTTGTCACTCTCTGTTGTCTGCATGTCTCTTTAATGTTTAGACCACCTCCCCTCACTGCTGCATTCTTGACCAATCACGTGGCTTCAACCGAAGACTGGGGGCAGGGAATAGAGGACCAAAAAAAAATGTTGCCCGCCATTTTGTTTTTGGGAGAATAGCTTCACGCTCTTTCTTTCTGTAAACTCGCCCCTCCTCACTGCTGCGTTCTTGACCAATCACGTGGCTTTAACTGACGACTGGGGGCGGGGAATAGAGGACCAAAACAAGCCGGCTGCCATTTTCTTGTTCGGAGAACGGGCTCGTTTGCGAATGACAAATCACTCATTGTGGTAGCTCCGTGTGTATCCCGAAAAATAGTTTTTATGCCAAGGTAAAATGTTCATAAATTTAACGTTCGCAAACCGAAAAGTTCGTAAGCCAAGGGCTTCATAAACCGAGGTATCACCGTACTTCTAATTTACACTTTTGTAACACTCACATTTTTTTAACAAGCACCACAGAGTCGCCAGTGCAAAAATCTCCCGCTTTATGGTTTCTAAAACTTAACATGTATGGTGTTGTATGCACCTCCTAACACTTCCAAAACCAATGCAGAATATGTGCACATATGCAGAACGACTGTGGCGAAACTTTGTTCAAATAACCAGTCGAGTCGTTACAACAATTTCAAAAATCCTACTGGACCCTCCGCACCCTGCCCACCACCTTTTCTAGCTACTCCCCTCAGGCAGGCGCTACCAAATACAATACACATTTAAACAGCTTCATCCCCCTCGCCATGAACTCTTTAAACAGTAACCCAAAACTAACTGTATCGTGCCAATTTTGCACAAACCCATGGAACAACATCCCGTTATCATAATTGTAGCTCTAGCTCTGTGCTAGCTCGAACCACTGTTACCGACCAATATAATCTCTAGCTCTAGAGCCTTTGAGGCGCTCAAGGACATCTGCGTAATTGCACACGTGTTGTACTACAAATACAGTGACTAATCACTTTAAAATGGTTAACGGATTTTCTTCACCAACTTTTAGAAATGTTATCATATTTCCTTCTACCATTGATTACTTTAGCTTTGCTTTATACGTTCCGCAGTTGTTTCTTGAGAGGTACCATGTAGACATGATCATACTAGAGCAGCGTGTTCTACCGGAGACAAATTCCTTGTGTGTTCTCCCCACTTGGCTAATAAATATGAATCTGATTCTGATAAATTAACCATATTGAAATGATAAAACAACTCCAAATGGAAATTTAGTGTGAGTAGTTTTACTTTATGTTGCAGATGACTATTATCCTGCTTTCATTGCCTTTTTATCGAGCATCTTTATCTTTATTACGCTCATAGAGTTGCTGTTTCTGTAGCCACAAGGGGATACATGCCAGTGTCTTATTGTGCCGGTCCCAAGCCCGGATAAATTACAGAGGGTTGTGTCAGGAAGGGCATCTGACGTAAAAGCTTGGCCAAAACAAACATGCAAATCAAACCTCTGAAGATGGAGGATACTGATTCGCTGTGGCGACCCCTGAAGGGAAAAGCTGATAGGAAAGGAAGAAGAAATGAAGTAGGTTCCTATCTTTGACATGCTATTGGGCTGGTGTTACCCATATCCAACGCAAAGTATGAATGGACTATGTTAATAATAAGTCTTTTAAAAAGATTCCTGAGACCATTAGGCAAGGCTAATGAATGGCCTCGAAGTGCGTAGCCATTATTTCACTGCACTTAGTTTGCATGGGCATTGAATGAAGGTCAATGTAACTACCCACCATGTTCTTGTGGGTTAGCATCGAACATAAAGAAGCATTTACAAAGCACCCAAAAAAAAAAAGCTTGGTTTTCTGTCAGAGATGACAGTCAGACACTGTGGACAAAGACTCGGAACCAGAAAGATTGTCTCTACTGCCGGCAGGAGACGCAGTCATTCATGACAGACGTCTGAATTATGCAGCCTTCTGCCAAGCTATTTATTGAGAGTATATGCAAATTTAAGTGATACATTAGTAAAACATAATTTTGTTGATTAGAATACCACGCCCCTGGAATGTTCTGAGCCCCAACAGCTATAAGCAATAAAACATTGTCTTTTCCATGAGCTGATAAATTTGTAACCTGGCTAATGAGCTCTACCTGTGCAGGATGTTCAAGTCGTAAATAACTTCGGTGATAATGGAGTATCCCAAGTACTAAATTATGTTGCAAGGAGAGATCACCTAGATGAAGCTGACAGTTTAACTTGCTGTGTATGTTGACCATGCTTCAATTGTGTATTCAGTCTCACATGTTGGCTAATCATATAACAGCATGAAACTTTTAAATATGATAACTTCCTATCTAATCTATTCTGTCTAATCTCTATCATTTTCTCAAGAATTCTTTTTTCCCTACCTAAATCCATTTGTCTGCATTTTGACAAATTCATAGCTTGTCAATTTCAAATTATTTCAGCTACCATTCTGGAATTTAGTCTGTGCCACATATACAGAGAAATACACCTTTTGAAACAGCACTGAGGCTTAGTGTGATCGTAGCTCTGATCGTTTGATGGGACTCTGGTTTAAAAAAAAAAAAAGATTAGGTGGCTATTGAAAATGCTGGTGATGTTCATTGGTGAAAAAGAACAAATTGCATATTGCAGCAAGGCCTGCAACCATTCAGGCTTTTCATTTACCGACAAGTCAAAGGAGACTTTGTCTAACAAGTCGACAGAGTAAACAGTTTGGACAAGGAATCTAAATGGCTTGAAGGTAGGGACTATATCTCAGCGGAGGAGGTTGATGACACAATTTATCGACAACAGTGTCCTTTTTTCCTTCCCCGCAGGAGATGTAACAAGTCACCATTTGGCCTTCTATGACTCTAAATAGTGCAATGGCTCTTGTTGACACTTAGCCTCGGACAACTCACGATTCAACATGAGAAGCACTGTTAAAGGCAGTGATGGAGATGGAGCTTGATAACAACTTGTCAGAAATGTTCGGTCGGACACTGTGAACAAAGCCTCGAACACAGGAAGATTGTCTTTTACTGCTGGCAGGGGATGCAGTCTTTCATGAACGACATAGTCATTTTAATGGGTTGTCCTTTCCATGAACGGATAGATTTGTAACCTGGCTAATGAGCTCTTCCTGTAAAGGAGTTTACAAAGTCCTAAATTAGCCCAAGGCCAGATCTCCTACATCAGGGGTGTCAAAGTCATTTTTTGCCGCGGGCCACATTGTAGTTATGGTTTCCTCTCGAGGGCCGTTATGAATTTGGGGAACCCATTAGAATGTTTAAATCCCTTCAAATATTACATATAGAGCACACAGCAAATTAATGAATAACTCGTTTTCAAATCTGAAGTCAAGAATAATGACTTTTATTGTGGTTGACATCCAAAAATATGAAATTTTGGCTCAGATTTTAGCAATCATCATGGAATTTAACAAGTTTGATTTGCTTTCGCGGGCCGAAAAAAATGATGTGGCGGGCCGGATGTGGCCCGCGGGCCTTGACTTTGACACCTGTGTCCTACATGAAGATGACAGGTTAACAAGCTGTGTCTGTTCACCCCAGATTGACCCCAGGTTTTATGTGCTTCCATCGTGGGCCTTGTGTTTCGCGGCCAACTAAGCATGGGACTTTTAAATATGATAACTTCTATTCTATCTATTCTCTATCACAACTAAATCGAGGTTAGCTCATTCTCTGCCAGACATGTACAAACATGTGTCCACTCCAGTGCCAGGGTTTTTGTCATTGTCAATTAAATTCCAGGACCCACAAAATATTGAGTTTTAGGACTACACATTCAATGCAGCGTAAGAAACCTTTGACTCTCTTCTTTCATCAGAAAAGAAAGAGTTAATTCCTAAATTATAAGGGTCTGGAGTTAATTAAGCTATAAATGAGGGCAGCTGTCCAGAATGCAATGCAATACATACATCTTGTTTTATATAGCGCTTGAACAACAGCTGAAGCGCTAACATGGAAAAAGAGGAAATGCTGCCCGCTTGTGGAAAGGAAAAAACATTGCCAGAGACCATGGCCAGTGCTTTATCGGCCCCCAAACAAGTAAAACAACAGAACAAATTTGAGAATGGCGCTCTACGTCATATTTTCAATTCCCAAATAAATTTGTGAATGGAGTTAAAACGCCTTTCAGGTTCTTTCAACTTTTTGGAGCAGTTTCAAATGATCACGATTCAATATTATAATTACCTCTGATGTTGCAGCAGCTGAAGTGCTTTAATTGCCAAGTGCAAATGCGCTGTGTCGCCCTGCATCCCTCCTTGATGCTCGTCATTCTATGTATACAATATACCCAGAGGACAGCATGAATAATAAAGACTTCAAATGACAGGCACACAGCAGGGTTAATGATAAAGGTCAACTTGCCAGCATGCAGCCACTGAGTGTAAAGGACAAGTAGCATGGGGTCACAACTCACATGGGTCCTTGGCCATTTTACTATATGAACCAGATGTGAGTTGTTATTTTGCAGCGAGCCTTCCCAAAGAAACAGTCTCACAGCTTTTATCAGACGGCATCTTTGATTAAGCAATAACAACCTTTCATAGATTTGGTTCTGGTTATCTAGAGTGTGGTAGGTCTTCTTCTTTCCCATTCGGCTTTTCTCTTCAAGTGGTCGCCACAGCGAATCAGTGTCCTACATCTTCAGAGGTTTACGTCGGATGCCCTTCCTGACACAACCCTCTGTTATTTATCCGGGTTTAGGACCGGCACAATAAGACACTGGCTTGTGTCCCTGTGTGGCGACAGAACAAGGAACTCTATGAACTTAATAATGATAAAAGGCCCAAACAAAAAATGGTCATCGGCAGAGCAACATTCAAATAAAGTAAAACTACTCACCATTTCATGGCAATGCTCTGATTTTATTTATTTATTGTCTTCTATGTGTGATTGTATTTTATTTATGATAGTACCTATGATTGTCTGTGACTGGAAAGTGTCCTTGAGAGCTTTGAAAGGCGCTTAAAATGAAATTTATTATTATTACAGTAAAGTCTCGTTATATCGATATCAGATATATCGATAGTCCCGGTTATATCGATACTATTTCTATGCACGCACGGAGAAAATTACATGGAAACAGGGTCGGATATATCGATAGTCCCGGTTATATCGATATTTTTTCGGACTCCCTTGAATATCGATATAACGAGACTTTACTGTATTTACCGTAAAATGCCCCAGAGTTATTTCAGTTCTTGCTCAACTGTTGTGGTTTATTCTGGCCTCATCTATTTTTATCTCCGTTGTCAGGTACAGTGATACCTCAGCTTACGAACTTAATTGGTTCCCAGAAAGTGTGTGTAAGGCGAAAACTGTGTATCCCAAACAATAATCTACCATAAGAAACCATAAAAATGAGAATAATCCGTTCCCAGGTCCCCATAAAACATAATTTTCTACGGAATAAGCCTTAAAACTACACACAATATGCCATATTTTATGTAGAGTAAAGGTGCTATTGTATTGTAATTAAATAAATAAACTGTACTGTGTAAATAAGTCGTTTTATTTACCTTTGTGATGGTAGTTTTCAATGGATGCCAAACTTCCAGATTGCCTCTTGATTATATCCGAGTGAAGTTGCCGTGCTTTCTCGGCGATAATACCTTCACTCACACTGTCCCCTGCTAGCTGCTTTTCGTTAATCCAAATCAACAGACGTTTTTCAACCTCTTCTATTGCCTGAGACCGTTGCTTAGGCAACACAGAAACACCCTTAGCCTCACGTAGCAATGGTCGACTTAGCATACTGGTAGTGGGACGCTAAGTCACACAAACGCACACCTCATTCTTGTTTCTCAAAGATATCCTTCCTCTGTTCGACCGTAATTTGGTTTTGTGTCCTCTTCGGCTGAAGACTAGCCTGTGGTGGGTTTTTTTTTTTCGGTCCCATAGTCCACCAGCCACCGTGGCACTCCATGTGGTTTGGTTAGTTTGCTGAAAACTAGTTTGTATGTTGATGGAGAATAAGAAGTTGTCATATTTATAAATCCCATGTTTAGCTGGCCCACAGTCAAGGCGCAGATGGCCACAGTCAATCTGAGTGAAACAGACACAGGCCAGTTAAACTGTCATCTTCATCTAGGTCTAGGAGATCTAGCCTTGGCAGAATGTAGGACTTGAAGAAACTCCTTCGTCACAGGAGGACTTCAAACTCCCTCACAGGAAGAGGTCATTAGCCAGGTTACAAATTTATCAGTTCATGGAAAAGTCAAACAATTAAAATATCTGTTTTATTGCTTATAACTGCTGGTGCTCAGAACGTTTTTTTTTTTTTTAATTATAATCAAGAAAACGATGTTTGACTAATGTATCACTTTAATTTGCATATACTCTCAATTCATAGCTTGGTAGAGGGCTGCAGAATTCAGGTGTCTGTCATGAATGGCTGCGTCTCCTGCCGGCAGTAAAAGACAATCTCTGTGTTCGAGCCTTTGTCCACAGTCTCCGATCGAACATCTCTGACTTATGTCAAGATTATATTCTCACAAATTTATTGTTTGTATGACACAAACGTCATAAACTAAAGTGTTTGTAAGCTGAGGTATCACTGTATTATGAAATGAAGGCATTCGGTCGGTAAAAATGAACAAAATAAGACCCACACACAAAATGGTGTGAGGTGTTGCTGCTTTACGTTAGCTCGCTCACAACGCGGAGGAGAAACAAGTGCGATTGAAAAGAAATCAGTGAGGGAGACAGGCAGCACTCCAGAGGCCCAGCATCACTTTGACAGGCAGCTCCACGGAAAGAATGCCAGGCAGCACCTGAAGCCACGCAGCTCCGACACAGACATTCCAGATTTATCAACACACTATTATTCAAGACAAACCACCATTCAGCTGCACCTGATGCCCGATGATATGTACAAGAATCCCTTCCATCATTTCTACTTGTAAGGAACTTTTTTTTTTCACAGTAATCTCAATTAAGGCAGGCTGCTGATTAAGTCTTTTCTTTCCGCTTAAAAAAAAAATCTGAACAAGAATAGACACACAAAAAAAAATCAAAACCCAATATAACGAGCTCGGAATTATTCCTCATTCTTATCTTTCTTTTGGACCGTTTTTTTTTTTGTTGTCAATGAATGCTACAGCTTCGTGTTTACTTTCAACATTTGTAGCAGACGTGCACATTTCACCATGATGTCTCTGATCCACTGGTGAAAAGGACACTTTGATCTGCTCCTGTTTCATTTAAAACTGCTTCATACAACAAATAGGGTGCAAAAAGTGCTGAAGATTGAATGACTGTCGTTGTCTTTTGTTCTTTTGTTTTTTGTTGTTTTGACTTCAAGATGGCGCCGTAAGAGTAGCGGCTACCTTTACAGCAGCTCCTGTATTTTGTTTTTCTACTTCTTCCTTTCCTTTCATCTTACTTTCATTTCTTTGCTGCTGTGAAATATTACATTATCCACTACAAGCCAAATAAAGGCTAATCCAATCCACTCTGATCCGCTTTAAAGGACAACCGACGTTTCCGGACAAGTTGTGTCCATAATTTGTAAAATGGCTTCAAATGACTTCTCCTGAGCGCATTTTGCAAAGATTCTACGGCATATAGCTATATTTTCCGTTTTAAGACTTGCGCTGAATATTCAGGAAGTCTTGTTTTTGAGTTGGTGACGAGTCCGTACGTGACGTCACTAAAGGACCACCCTTGACCGTAAAAAAGACGCATTGTAGCTGTACTTCCATCACGTCAATGTATTTTGCTGTACTTGTTTGGTCTGGGGACCTCGTGTTGCACCCAAAAGCCGCCAGAAGGCCATAAGAGGGCATCCAAGCACCATATAAGGAATTTATCAGCTTATGGAAACGGAGGTGGCCACAGGAGGTCGCCATTTTGTGCCTCTTTTTTTGGGTGAGAGATTTTCCCTCAATGTTACCTCAAAATGACAGGGAATAACTTCTTTAATCGATTGCAAACATGTATGCTTTCCTCTTCAGAACTATTTGAATCATATTCATAACTGGATGTGGAACAGGAAAGCATATTCTCCGAATCTGAAGCCATTGTTTTGATTCACAAGCAATGCAAGACGTCTCGGCGTGACGTCACGAACTGGGGGCGGAACTTTCTGAAAATGACCAATTCGCAGCTCAATTTTTGTGCAGATTTTGGACACTTTAAGTCATTTTTATTGGTGTTTTGCATTTGACTAAAAATATCATACTGCATGTTTTGGGTATTTTAGATGCTATAAAACGTTTTTCTGTTGTCAGTTAAAAAACAAAAAAGTGACGTCGGTTGTCCGTTAAATCTGGTCACCACACAAAGATGATCTGGCCTACCAAAGTCAGCAAAAACAACTGTTCGGCTTTCATTATAATATTTGTATTTATTTTGATATGTATTAGCAATGCTTTAATGTCAAATGGTTATTTTTTTATGACTATGCTTGCATTTATTGAGATTTTTAACTGGGACATCAGGAAGAATAGACACCATTACGGTCAAAGTTAATGGGGCTCGCCAACAATAAACAAGATGACTCTCGAGATGATCTTAACCGCCTGTCCCTTGGACATCATAAGAGCAGTAAAAACATGAAGGGACAGTTTATAGTCAATTATGACACGTTTCACACCCGCCTAGTACCAACAACATACCCACCCAGTACCAACAGCACTGTGTTCATACCCACCCAAATCCCCCTCTTTTCAGATCATTTGCTTAATTGTGCAAACCATGTCCACACGCATCAATCATTTGGGAGCGCTGAGTCGATTTTGCATCAATAACAGGTGCAAGTGTTTCGTATATAAATTTGAAAAAAAGTACAATCATGCTTCAGGTAATATAAATGCAAAATGCTTTGGCCTTGCCCAAGTTTCCATCATTAAAACAGGACAAAAGAAAAGCATTGCAGATTGTAAATGGTAACATTGTAGATTGCCATTTTTTCCCTTTACCTTGTCTGAATCAAATGAACAAACCGGCATGATATTTGATGGCCTGTGAGCTGCAATTATTAGAACAATATGATGACTGAGGTAAAACCCGGGACACTCCAATGGAATTCAAATGTTGTTTGCGAGTCCTTCAGTAGCCGACGAAGGGCACACAGGGCTTCAGTAGCGCAATTCTTCATAATTAGCCCATGACTTGTCCCTTCAGAAATGACTTAGATTATCGTTTTCAAAGGTTCGCACTATATCGTCGAAGAACTTGCGACGCTCTTTTCGAATCATACTTGTCCACTGATAAGATGGGATTCGATAAGCACTAAATTAATCATCTCCAAACTGTTTAGGTGGCTTTTCTTCCACTTTTTTTTTTTTTTTTGTCCACGTCAGCAGAGATCTCATCATGAGCACCAGTCGCAAAGAGCTAAAAAGAAAACTTTTCCCAAGAGTCACTGATAATTAGTAGCACATTTACAGGATTTGGGGGGAAAAAAGGGGTCAGGCTTCATTGTTTTCAATTACTGTACAAATGAATTTCAGAAATAGATCAATTTTTAAGATTTTTTTTTCTGACAAAAGGCAGAAGAATCACACTGTAATGCAACATTTAAAGGACAACCGACACCATTTTTTTTGTTTCCTAACTGACATCAGAAAAACATCTAAAATACCCAAAAAACACAGGCTATTTTTTTAGTCAATTGCAAAACACCAATAAAAATGACTTAAAGTGTCCCAAAACTACTTCAAAATGACCTGAGAAAGTTTCAGTTTCAGAAGGTCCCGCCCCCTTGATCGTGATGTCACACCAGATTCAGATTTGGAGAACATGCTTTCTTGTTACTCATCCAGTTATGAATATGATTCAAATAGTTCTGAAGAGGAAAGCATAAATGTTTGTAATCGTTTAAAGAAGTCCTTCCGGATCAATCGAAAAAGGGACCAAAGGCCTTTTCATTTAGCTTGTAGTTGACGTGCACATTCCACCATGATGTCCCTGATCCACTACTGAAAAGGATGCTTTGATCCTCTCCTCTTTCATCGAGAACTGCTTCATGTCACAAAAAAGGTACGGCAAGTGCTGAAGACTGAATGACCCTCTGTGTATTTGTGTTGTCATATTATTTGTTATTTAGTTTTTTTAGACTTTTGTTTATGTAGACATTAGTAAGAAATATTGTGCTAAGTGTATTCTCTTTGTCTTTTCTGGCTTTAACCGAAGACTGGGGGCGGGGAATAGAGAACAAAAACAAGTCAGCTGCCATTTTCGCTTTAGAACGGGCTCGTTCGTGAACGACACATCAGTCAGTGGCGCTGCGTGTGTATCCCGAAAAATAGTTTGTATGCCAAGGTAAAATTTTCATACATTTAACGTTCGTGAACGGAAAAGTTCATAAGGCAAGGGGTTCGTAAACCGAGGTATCACTGTATATCTAATCCATACAGATCTGCCACTAAAGCCCCACAATTCAATTCTGTCAAGAAGGCCAGACTTAGAACTATGTGCTCCAGGAGGTCCGTTTCATAAAGTAGGTCCAAATCATCGAATGATTTATAGTTTACTCGAACAAGTGTATAAATTATGCAGAATTTGACTGGAAGCCAGAAAAGTTGAATGAGTGTGGGGTTGGGGAGATGCCATGATTTTGAGTGCATGAGAACCCTGTCATGGCGGTAGTCGATGAAACTGGAGCTTATCCAGCGTTTTGTTGGAAGCTTCAGACACTGTTTAATTGCAGTCGTGCGAACGGAAAAGCCATGATCAAGACAGTGAGTGAAGCTCAGAGCCCTAAAAATACTTTAACGGTGAAAGATGGTGGACTCGTTAATGGCGTGAATGTGCAACTAGAATGGAAGAAGGTGCTTAGGTAAAAGCTGACTGGATGTTATATTGTCTGAAATTACAGAATCTTTGTTGTTTTTTTCATGTCAGAGATGTTCAGTCGGACACTGTGGACAAAGGCTGCAACACAGGAAGATCGTCTTTTACTGCCGGCAGGGGACACAGTCATTCATGACAGACGCTGGTAATAGATAGAAAGCTAGTTAGCTTGCTAATAGCTAATAGAGAGCTAGTTAGATAATAATAATAATATACAGTAAAGTCTCGTTATATCGATATCGGATATATCGATAGTCCCGGTTATATCGATACTATTTCTATGCACGCATGGAGAAAATTACATGCAAACAGGGTCGGATATATCGATAGTCCCGGTTATATCGATATTTTTTCGGACTCCCTTGAATATCGATATAACGAGACTTTACTGTATTTCATTTATGAGCGCCTTTCAAAACTCTCAACGACACTATAGTTACAGGATATTTTTTGTACGGGTGAGCAGCGGCAGCCACACGCGCCAGTGTTCACTCAACCCGGAAGTAACGTAAAGCAAAAGAAAAACAAAACTAAATAACAAATAATATGACAACACAAAGACACAGAGTCATTCATTCTTCAGCACTTTCTGTACCCTGTTTGTGACATGAAGCTGTTTTTATGAAAGAGGAAAGGATCAAAAGATATATACAGGTAACATCCGATTTACAACCACTCGTACATACAGATAGTTAGCTAGCCAGCCAGATAGCTATAAAAAAAAACGTATCCTGTGACTGTAAAGAGTAAAAGTAAAAGAGTTTTGAAAGGCGCTTATAAATGAAATGTATTACAGTAAAGTCTCGTTATATCGATATCGGATATATCGATAGTCCCGGTTATATCGATACTATTTCTATGCACGCGCGGAGAAAATTACATGCAAACAGGGTCGGATATATCAATAGTCCCGGTTATATCGATATTTTTTCGGACTCCCTTGAATATCGATATAACGAGACTTTACTGTATTATTATTTCCAGTCAATTAAACAAACACTATTTTATTCAAATCCTTTACAAAGAAGAAGCAATTCTCCTTAAAAAAAAGTTACAATGCTCGGAGGCAAGAATATATCAATGGTATTTACATTCATTTCAGTTGAGTACTGGCACTACTACACATCAGCCAGAACAGGCTGCCATAAATGTCAATCTAAATCTAAAATCCTGCACATCCCATCGGTGGTGTTATTTTAATATGTGATGAAAGCTTCCGGGCATTGTAATTTTTTTTTAATATTTCATTTTTATTTCAATGTCATGTACATTTAAATTCTCCAATCATATACACTATACAGGTATTATGATGATGCGTTAAAGGTGCACACAAATCAGTGTCCTGTGCCAGTTTCTGTTGGCACCGCAACTCTTATGCCCATATTCTCACATATTGTAAAAAGCTAACTACCCTCCTCTGGAGCCAATTTGGCTAAATTAAGCAGCTTATTAAGGTCATGCTACCAATTTCATCCGTACCTATTAAATGATGCAAAGAGGCGATATTTCAGCCAGGCCCTCACAATAATAAACACTTATCTTTTGTTAACTATAACCATCATATACTATACAGTGATACCGTGGCTTACGAACTTAATTGGTTCCCAGACAGAGTATGTAAGGCGAAAAGTGTGTATCCCAAAGATTAATTTCCGATAGGCAACCATGAAAACAAGAATAATCCGTTCCCAGGTCCCCATAAAACATTATTTTCTACTTTCTAATTTTCTAAGCCTTAAAACTATACAAAATAGACCTTATTTTATGTATAATAAATGTGCTATGGTATTATAATTGAAGAAATAAACTGTACTGTATAATAAAGTCGTTTTATTTACCTTTGTGATGGTCGTTGATGGCTTGATGGGATGGAGTGGCCGGTTTCATCAGCATTAAACACTTGATGAGGAACGTAACCTTCTTCTTTCACCATCTTGAGGAATGATCCTTTGTAGGTGCTTTCTCTGTGATAATTGTTTCTAGTTCCTCATCAATTATGTTCTGTTTAGCTGGGTTGATAGCTTTTTGCATCAAGTGTACAAATGGCCTGTGCGGGTTATTTGTGGAGCCTGAGTGATCGGATATTTTAACCTTGCAGTCTACACTCTACCTTTGAACTATCAAAGTTGAAACTCTCATTGTCGTCTGCCTGTCTCTTTAATGTTTAAACCACCCCGCCTCACTGCTGCGTTCTTGACCAATCACGTGGCTTTAACTGAAGACTGGAGGAGGGGAATAGAGGACAAAAACAGGCGGCTGCTATTTTGTTGTTTGAAAAACGGGCTCGTTCGCGAACGACACATCACTCATTGAGGCATCCCCGCCTATGAAAAAAACGTTTGTATGCCAAGATAAAGTTCATATGCCAAGGTAAAATTTTCATAAATGTAACATTCGTGAACCGAAAAATTCGGAATCCAAGGCGTTCGTAAACCGAGGTTTCACTGTTTATCATTATCTATAGGCTTTCCGAGTAACTAGCACAAAAAGTGACTGGTGTCTGTATCTTCTTGGCGCTCTCCCAAATTGGCCCTCCAATGTTTGGCCACTGAGCAACCTTGTTAAGTGAAATAATGAATAAATTGCCCAAGTAATTATGAAAACTGCTCACAAGCGGGACTAATGCTCCTGCTCATATAATTAGAGCAGGGAGCTGCCACTCAGAGTTACTCCTTGTGCCATTCCAGAGGACAAGATGGTGGACGCAAGACTCGATATGGGAGTCTTGCGTCGGAAGCTCAATATGGTACAAATCTAACAGCATTGCAAAGAATTTGGAAAGTAGTAGATTACCTTTTTTTCATTGTGGAAATAATTGCAAGTGGGTAAAAATTGTCAGATAAGAGGCAGTGTCAATAATACAGTGATACATCAGCTTACGAACTTAATTGGTTCCCAGAAAGTGTGTGCAAGGCGAAAAGTGGGTCTTCCAAACATTGATTTCACATAGGAAACAAATAAAAATTAGAATAATCCGTTTCTAGGTCACCATAAAACATAATTTTCTCCTAAATAAGCCTTAAAACTAAACAAAGTATACCTTATTTTATGTATAATACATGTGCTATTACCTTGTTATGTTATGTATGAAAAGTCAAAGTCAGCTTTATTGTCAAATATGCTAATATGCATGACATACAGCACAGAGGAAATTACTGTCCTCTCGGACCCAGCGTGCAAGACACTTATAATGACTTTAACAAACATAATAAACTTGAAAACGGCAATTTGTTCTTAGAATTATGCTATGGTATTATAATTAAAGAACTAAACTATACTTATAATAAAGCCATTTTATTTACCTTTGTGATGGTCATTCATGGAATGGAGTGGGCGGTTTCCTCAGCATTAAACACTTGATGAGGAATGTAACCTTCTTCTTCCACCATCTTGAGGAATAATCCCTTGTAGGTGCTTTCTGTGATAATTTTATCTAGTTCCTCATCAATTGTGTTCTGTTTAGCTGCGTTGATAGCTTTTTGCATCAAGTGTACAGATGCCTTGTGCGGCTTATTTGTGGAGCCTGATTGATGGAATATTTTAACCTTGCAGTCTACACTCTGTCTTTGACCTACCAAAGTTGAAACGAGTCCAAATTTCACTGTTTTCTGTATCCATTTTCTCACTCTCTCTCTGCCGTCTGCCTGTCTCTTTAATGTTGAAACCACCTCCCCTCACTGCTGCATTCTTGACCAATCACGTGGCTTTAACCGAAGACTGGGGGCGGGGAATAGAGGACAAAAACAATCGGCTGCCATTTTCTTGTTAGGAGAAGGGGTTCGTTCGCAAACGACACATCACTCATCGTGGCGGCTCTGTGTGTATCCTGAAAAATAGTTTGTTTGCCAAGGTAAAATTGTCATAAATTTAACGTTCGTAAACCGAAAAGTTCGTAAGCCAAGGGGTTCGTAAACGAGGTATCACTGTATACCTAAAATGGTAATTCAATTCCCTCTTCACATTTGACCGAAATTATTTCCGTACATTTTTGTCCTTGGTATATAACAGATGCCTCCGCTCATGCTATTCTTTGCACTGTGCCTGTTGTAAAGTAGCAGTATGCACCTTGAATAAGCCGAGTCTTATACCCCATACGAGCCCATTAACATCTGCTATCAAACAAAGCAAGCAACACTCAATTAATGGAAGATGCCTCTGACGTAGTGTTACATTAAAGGACTACCGACGCCTCCAGACAAGTTGTGTCCATAATTTGTAACATGACTTCCAATGACTTCTACTGAGCGTATTTTACAAAGATTCCACCGCATATAGCTATATTTTACGTTTTAAGACTTGCGCTGAATATTCAGCAAGTCTTGCTTTTGATTTGGTGATGATTCCTGACGTCACGTCACGGAAGGAACGCCCCTGACCGAGAAAGCGACGCACAATAAATGTTGGGTACTTTGTTATGTCTGAAAAAAATCGTGTTGATGGTGAAATTAGAAGGAAAACTACATAAATAATGCGATGGTGAATCGTTGTGTGTTGCACCAAGACAACTATTTGATATTCGCTGACACAAATTCCCAGCAGACAAATCAGCCCATTTGCTTGGGCGCCATCTTGGGCTCGAATTGATATTGATAGGACTCCTTTAATCGATTGCAAACATGTATGCTTTCCTCTTCAGAACTATTTGAATTATATTCATAACTGGATGAGGAACAAGAAAGCATCTTCTCCGAATCTGAACTCTCTGAAGGCATTGTTTTCATTCTGGAGCAAGGCAGTTTGTGAAGGAGTATCCTGGCGTGACGTCACAAACAAGGGGGCGGGACTTTCTGAATCTTCCCAGATCCAAGCTCATTTTGCGGCAGTTTTTGGACACTTTAAGTCATTTTTATTGGTGTCTTGCATTTGACTAAAAATATCAGCCTGCTTGTTTTGGGTATTTTAGATGCTATAAATGTCAGTTGTCCGATGTCAGTTAAGAAAAAAAAAAATGGTGTCGGTTGTCCTTTAAACTATAGGTGACTGACAAGCCCAAAGTTGGGAGCAGCAATTCTCCAGTCATGTTTTTTTTTTTTTTTTTTTTTTTTTATCCATTGGCCTTACTTGAAGAATGAAAGAGGGGTGAAAGTAGTGGCTGGAACTGGGGGTCATGTGCTGAGTGCGGCGACAATTTCTTTCAACAATGTCTCATTCGGATCCTGCTTCGTCAGCAGGTGCTGTAAAGCAGCGGATGTCTTATTTAATCAAATTACCCCACAAGGTCTGTTCCTTCTTTTATGTATTTATTTGGAGAAGGGGAAGAGTGACGGGTAGGTGAAGGGCCACGGATGAGCTCAGTGTGTTTGTGCTCTCTGAAATGTGAAACCACAGAGGGCTGACATAAGCAGACCTGACAGTGGCAAACACAATCATGCTTGGCCGAGAGAGGACAAGTCGACTTTTCCACCCGGAGCCTCGTTAGGGAAGCTGTAAGAAGCACCTCAGGTTTCAGGTATCACAGGTGGCTCAATCACACACAACATTGACCATCATGGAATAAACCAAAAACTAATTTAAAGGACAACCGACATCTCCAGACAAGTTGTGTCCATAATTTGTAAAATCACTTCAAATGACTTCTACTGAGCGTATTTTACAAATATTCCACGGCATTTAGCTATAGTTTATGTTTTAAGTCTCGCGGTAAATATTCAGGAAGTCTTGTTTTAGAGTTGGTGACGATTCCTTACGTGACGTCACGTCAGGAACTCCCCTGACATAGAAAGCGGCACACAATGCATTTTGGGTACTTTGTTTGGTCTGAAAACTTCGTGCTGATCCATGTTGATGGCGAAATTAAAAGGAAAACACATCAATAACACGATGGTGAATCGTTGTGTGTGGCACCAAGACTACTATTTGATACTAGTTGACACAAATCAGCCCATTTCCAACGGAGCTTGGGCGCCATCTTGTGCATTTTTCCCCATTGCAAATTTCCCCATTGTGGGACGAATAAAGGTTTTCTGATTCTGATTTTCTGGGACGCTACATTGGAGTCCTGACGGCTTGAATTGATACAGGAGGACTTCTTTAATTGATTGCAAACATGTATGCTTTCCTCTTCGGAACTATTTGAATCATATTCATAACTGGATGAGGAACAAGAAAGCATCTTCTCCGAATCTGAAGCCATTGTTTTGATTCTAGAGCAAGGCAAGACGTCCTGGCGTGATGTCACGAACAAGGGGGCGGGACCTTCTGAAACTCGCCATCTCCGAGGTCATCTTGAAGTAATTTTGGGACACTTTAACTAATTTTTATTGGTGTTTTGCATTTGACAAAAAATATCAGCCTGCGTGTTTTGGGTTTTTTAGATGCTATAAAAAGTTTTTCTGATGTCAGTTAGGAAACAAAAAAATGGTGTCCGCTAAATTATGACAACAGCGTTACCTTCTGACCATGTAATTTCAGTTATTCTCAAGAACCTACACCAATTGGTTTTGTCTGACACTTTTGTGTGGAGCTTTGATGTCTGACAAACGATCTGTCCTACTGTCCCCTCAAACTAAACAGCGAAAAAACTGAACTTCTCCTTGTCGGTAAATCGGCAAATCCACGATTCACAAAGCAAACAGTTTCTCTCTCACCATTAACAGTTCTGCCGTGTCCCCCTCCTTTCAGGTCAAGAGCCTGGGTGTCATCCTCGATAGCACGCTATCTTTTCACTCCCATATAAATAACATAACTCGGTCTGCATATTTTCACCTCCGCAATATCAATCGTCTCCGTCCCTCTCTCACCCCTCACACCACTGCCATCCTCGTCCACAGTCTCGTCACCTCCCGTATCGATTATTGTAATTCACTTCTTTTCGGGGTCAATCAAAAATGTCTCCATAAACTCCAACTAGTCCAAAATTCCTCAGCCCGGATCATCACTAAAACCCCCTCCTTTCACCACATCACCGCTGTCCTCCAACATCTCCACAGGCTCCCTGTTAAACTCCGTATTGAATTCAAGACACTTCTGTTTACGTTTAAAGCCATCAATAACCTTGCCCCCCCTATCTGTCTGACTTAATTCAAATCTGCGTTCCCTCTCGGGCCCTCAGATCCTCTTCCTCCCTCCACCTCTATATGCCCTCTGCCCGTCTCACAATGATGGGGTGCAGAGCTTTCAGCCGCACCGCACCCAAATTCTGGAACTTACTTCCACCCAACATCCGTAACATTGACTCCCTTCCTACTTTCAAATCTCACCTGAAAACCCCACCTGTTTAAACTTGCCTTCGTGGTCTACTTTAATCTGATGTTTTATTATTTATTGTTTTATTCATGATTTTACTGTTTTGTGTATTGTCTTTGTTGTAAAGTGTCCTTGGGTGTTCAGAAAGGCGCTTGTAAATTAAATGTATTATTATTATGACTGTATCCTCTTTCCATACGTATTCTGCAGAAGTACTAACTCTCATTTCAAACCCTCTCTCGCCTGAACTTCAGACGGTGTAAATACACGTTGGATATTCCTCCTCACGGTCACTGTTAAAGTACCTCTCAATCATAATCTGAACTTTCTGGAGTTCTACTTTCACGCTCATTCTTCGTCAAATGTGACCCTCTTCCTCTTCACTGTACAAGACGAGCAATTTAGGAGAAGACAGTGTAGGCTGGGCAATTTGTGGCTGAACTTTGCTACGACAGGGAAGACTGGAGTATTCCTCCAGAGAATTGATCACAGTCTCTTGGAGCATCCGCTCCATTTCCAATTGAGCATTAGTGGTTGGTAGCTACTCATTTGCCTGTGAAGCCATCAGGAGATTAATACTAACTCTTGAGACGTTAAAGGACAACTGACGCCTCCGGACAAGTTGTGTCTATAATTTGTAAAATCACTTCAAATGACTTTTACTGAGCATATTTTACACAAATTCCACCGCATATAGCTATATTTTACGTTTTAAGACTCGCGGTAAATATTCAGGAAGTCTTGTTTTCGAGTTGATGATGATCCTCTACGTGACGTCACATTTGGAACGCCCCCTGACTGAGAAAGCGACACACATTGCATTTTGCGGTACTTTGTTTGGTCTGAAAACTTCGTGTTGATCCGTGTTGATGGCGAAATTATAAGGAAAACATAAATAATGTGATGGTGAATCGTTGTGTGTTGCAACAAAGACCACTATTTGATACTAATTGACACAAATTCCCAGCAGACAAATCAGCCCATTTCCAACGGAGTTTGGGCGCCATCTTGTACATTTTCTGGGACGCTACATTGAAGTCCAGATGGCTCGAATTGATGCGGAAGGACTTCTTGAATCGATTGCAAACATGTATGCTTTCCTCTTCAGAACTATTTGAATCATATTCATAACTGGATGAGTAACAAGAAAGCATCTTCTCCGAATCTGAAGCCATTGTTTTGATTCTCGAGCAAGGCAAGACGTCTTGGCGTGATGTCACGAACAAGGGGGCGGGACCTTCTGAAACTGGCCATTTCCGGTTTCATTTTGAAGTAGTTTTGGGACTCTTTAAGTCATTTTTGTTGGTGTTTTTCATTTGACTAAAAATATCAGCCTGCGCTTTTTGGGTATTTTAGATGCTATAAAACGTTTTTCTGTCAGTTAGGAAAAAATGTTGGTTGTCCTTTAAATAGATGCACGTGGAAGGACACCATTTTAATTTAGCATTTTGCAGACACCATTTTAATGTAGCACTTCGCACATTGAATGATCAGTAATACATACTCTATGAGGGTCGTTCAAAAGTACCTGAAGCTTAGCATTTGTTTTGTGGAAACACACTGTCTTATGAAATACAGAAGAAATGAAAGCCCAGGATTTCTTGAATTTCAATGAAAATAGAATAAAAGTGATTTTGTTTGGTCTCAGTGGCCCTTGGACATCACATGCTGCTGATATTGACTCTGTGGCTGATTATCTAGGTCCAACAGGTTCTCAAAGTTGAACATTGGTTTTAATTTGGACTGCAGATGAAAAGGTTTCTTCAGCCGTCATCTGTACTTCTTTGAAGGTGTCGGACGTATCGCCCCATAATGGTGGGGTGAGGTTCAATTTGGATCCTTCGTACAACCGACTGCTTAGGCAACATAGGCTTAGTTAGGCTGATGAGGTGATACCAGGGCAAATTGGGCAATCAGGCCAGTCGTCAGTCAGGACAATAGATGTAATCAGTGGAGCCGCAGGGATTAGTCCTCTGCTCCCCCAACCTGAGAGCAGGGAACAATCATAGCAGAGTCCGGCACCGCCACGTCTGGACAGTAGGGATATATACAGTAAAGTCTCGTTATATTGGTTATATCGATAGTACTGCTTATTACGATACTATTTCTATGAACGCAAGGAGAAAATTTACATTTACATATATCGATAGTCCGGTTATATCGATATTTTTTCCGACTCCCGAGAATATAGATATAACAAGACTTTACTGTATAGGCCCGAAACTACCAGTAAGACTTTAGTTTGCTGATGAAGCTTCTTGGATAAGAAGTGAAATGTCCGACACCTTCAAAGAAGTACAGATGACGGCTATAGAAACATTTTCATCGATGGACCACTCCTGTACGACTGAGAGCTTACACAGACGCCTCACAATGTGATCATGCTTAGAATGTATTTATTTTACGGTGCGGGTGTGCTTGGCCTTACATACTCCTTTTGTTGCTGAACCTGTGCTGTGCCTTTGCCCAGAGAACAAGGAAGGCATGAAAAATTAATGAAAGGCCTTTGAAATTGTGTGAACGATTATCATAAGACTTTTATAGAAAGGGTAGCTTGACTGTTGCCTATTGGTGAGTGACACAATGTGCAAGCGGCATTGAACTTGCCTCACAAAAAAAATGTCGGGTTTTTTTTTCTGTTTTTTTTTTCTACTTTCCAACCAATTGATATTAAATTCCTGTTCCCAGCAGAGATCTCAACTGTCAAATAACTTGTCTCGTTCCTTTTTCATTTCTCTGCATCATTCTCCCTTTTAATCTGGCCACATGAAGAAAAAAAAGGGTTCCAACGATAACAAGAACAACAACAACAACACCAATAAAAATGTTAGATCTTCCTTTCTGTTTCATCTCAGCTTTCCGGCAGTCCCCAGAGGTTTTAGTTGCCTGTGTGCGTCCTCTGTGCTTTGGTGATGGGAGGTTGTGGTAGACCTGTTTGTATGTCTTCCTTGCATCTCCTCAACAGCCTTAAAGGACAACCGACACCTTTTTTTTTGTTTCTTAACTGACATCAGAAAAACGTTTTATAGCATCTCAAATACCCAAATACAGTAAAGTCTCGTTATATCGATATTCAAGGGAGTCCGAAAAAATATCGATATAACCGGGACTATCGATATATCCAACCCTCTTTGCATGTAATTTTCTCCGCGCGTGCATAGAAATAGTATCGATATAACCGGGACTATCGATATATCCGATATCGATATAACGAGACTTTACTGTATATTATATTTATATATTTATTTTTATATTTTATATATTTTTAGTCAAATGCAAAACACCAATAAAAATGACTTAAAGTGTGCTAAAACTGCTACAAATTGAGGTGTGATTTGTGAATTTTCAGAAAGTTCCGCCCCCAGTTTGTGACATCACGCCAGTCAAGAATTGCTGCTCCCAACTGTGGGCTTTTCAGTCACCTATAGTTTAAAGGACAACGGACACTATTTTTTTGTTTCTTAACTGACATCAGAAAAACGTTTTATAGCATCTAAAATACCCAAAACAAGCAGGCTGATATTTTAGTCAAATGCAAAACACCAATAAAAATGACTTAACGTGTCCAAAAACTACCACAAAATGAGCTTGGATCTGGGATGATTCAGAAAGTCCCGCCCCCTTGTTCGTGACGTCAGGACGTCAGGATACTACTTCACAAACTGCCTTGCTCCAGAATCAAAACAATGGCTTCAGAGAGTTCAGATTCGGAGAAAATTCTTTATTGTTACTCATCCAGTTATGAATATGATTCAAATACAGTAAAGTCTCGTTATATCGATATTCAAGGGAGTCCGAAAAAATATCGATATAACCGGGACTATCGATATATCCGACCCTGTTTGCATGTAATTTTCTCCGTGCGTGCATAGAAATAGTATCGATATAACCGGGACTATCGATATATCCGATATCGATATAACGAGACTTTACTGTAGTTCTGAAGAGGAAAACATACATTTTTGCAATTGATTAAAGAAGTTCTTCCGTATCAATTCCAGCCGTCTGGACTCCAATGTTGTAGCGCCCAGAAAATGCACAAGATGGCGCCCAAGCCGCTCAAGCTACGTTGGAAATGGGCTGATTTGTCTGCTGGGAATTTCTGTCAAACTCTGTATGGTGTTACCGCAATTGGTAGTATTCACGTCAGGCATCGTCATCAACTCGAAAACAAGACTTCCTGAATATTCAGTGCGAGTCTTAAAATGTAAAATATAGCTATATGCCGTGGAATATTTGTAAAATACGGTCAGTTGAAGTCATTTGAAGTCATTTTACAAATTATGGACACAACTTGTCCGAAGATGTCGGTTGTCCTTTAAGTAACACCTGCGTATACATATGGCGCAGGGTCATCTTTGGAAGAAAATCAAGGCTTTTAGGTTGCCAACTTGCACATTTTCTCCACGTGTGTAACTTGCACAATTGTTTGCCAGGTTTGTTGCCATCTGAAGAACTACCAGTAATTGAAAGGAGAAGCAATGTGCAAGTCTGCCAACACGACCGCTCCATTTGTCAGGGTGACATCACTGTACTCACACACCATCCATCTACGTTTCGGCAACACACAGCCATACTCCTCCCAATGATTAATATCTATGCTCATCTCTCATTGGATTGAATACCTCGCCCTCTTACCCTTTCACTGCCACAGCGACACACATGGCACCAATGCAAACAAACAGTGTTTGGATGCCATCCCGGTCGCTTATATGCGATGGCAACCCTATTTACCAGCTTACACAGATGGTCGCAGCTTGGTGTCCAAAAGTATCACACACACATACACATACACACACACACACACACACACACACACATTCCTGTTTCAATGGTTTTGTTAGGTCCGGATAACTCCAGATACGGAGTGAGGACCACCGTTGTTAAGTTTAGAGAAGAACTGGTGTTACATTTTAACACTAAATGTCACCCCACTTCCCACTTCAACTTCACTAAGTAATTGGACTTGAAACTTACAGTAAAGTTCGTTAATCGAATTCAAGGGAGTAAGTACTATCGATATAAATGTAATTTTCTCCGTGCGTGCATAGAAATAGTACTAACCGGGACTATCGATATATCCGATATCGATATAACGAGACTTTACTGTAACAGCAGGTTTTCCTTTCGGCTTTTCCCTACAAGGGGTCGCCACAGCAAATCAGTGTCCTCCATCTTTAGAGGTTTGATCCGCATGTTTGTTTTGGCCAAGCTTTTACGTCGGATGCCCTTCCTGACACAACTCTCTGTATTTATCCGGGCTTGGGACCGGCACAAGAAGACTTAAGTCCCTTTGTGGCTACAGAACAAACAACTCGCTCAGTAAAAGGCTCCCAAACACAAAATGGTCATTGGCACAGCAACATTAAAAAAAAAAAAACTATACTCACCATTTGATGACAATGCTCTGATCCTAGGTGGTTTGCATAATACTAATACTAATACTAATAATTTCATTGATAGGCACCTTTCAAAACTTTCAAGGTCACTTTACAGTCACAGCAGTAGTGAGGTTTCTTAATGGGTTCATTCAAAGTCCTCACCCCTGTAGTGAATTTGGTTAAAATATCATTTTACAGTTTGTGGTATTAACTGTTTCCTCTCATTAGCTATGCACACAGACACATTAACACACACACACAGTGAGTAAAATATGTGTGTATCCAAGTGAAATGAAAATACACACCAAAAAATCATTTTGGGTGAATTTGTGAGGACCTCTCTGAAACTTTAACATATGCATATATAGACCCTCTACAAGCCTTTAGAATGAAAAACTTGTGAGGCCCGGCCAAAAGGTCCTCACTGGTAAAAAAAAATGTCCTAACTACATATGGTATAAAAATGTTGGTGGTCCTCACAAGACCAGTCATACAAACACACACACACACACACGTTGAGTCTTTTGCTCTTTGTTGGGCTTGTTCAGATTTTATACACTTGCTTACAATTTCATTAAATGTCCCTCTCACGATGTAATCAATCCAACACAGAAGAGGCACCATTAATTCTATCTTTACGAAGCTTGTGAATTTATACTTTTAGTTGAGGCTGTCAGAGGGGTTGTAATTCTACTTTATGACTTTTTTTTGTGAGGTCATAGTGTCCCGTGGATATTAAAGGCAGTGGCTTCTGCCTCACTTCTCAAATGTGACGATATATGAGGAGACACCTCTAGAATAAACACGTAGTGAAATTTATACCACTGTGATAGTGTCAGTCAAAATGGAAGGGTATAATACTAGAATTTGACAGATTGCATACAATCAATTCTCAAGATATTTTATTATATATTATATTTTTATCGACATTTTTCAGTATTTTGATTTGTATGTTCCACACTGTGACGAACATTGAAACAAGTAACGATGGCTTTAACAACACAAAATACAGACACTCCCCTACTTACGAACATTGAAGTTACGAACAATGGTGCATGTGAACATTTTTGTAATAACATATGTAGTATTCTGTCCAGTTGTACACATCTTTATAGAGCATATTGTATATTTTATATTTTTTATTGAAGGAATGTCCTTGATTTCATATATTTTAAATGAATCAGAATCAGAAAACCCTTAATAGTCTGCTCTCTTAATAGCCTGAGAGCAGTGTTGTTGGTGTCTTTTAAAGGACAACCGACGTCTCCGGACAAGTTGCGTCCATAATTTGTAAAATCGCTTCAAATGACTTCTACTGAGCGTATTTTACAAAGATTCCACCGCATATAGCTATATTTTACGTTTTAAGACTCGTGCTGAATATTCCGGAAGTCTTGTTTTTGAGTTGGTGACGAGTCCGTACGTGACGTCACTGAAGGAACACCCCTGACTGAAAAAAAAAAGGACACATTGTAGCAGTCCTTCCATCACATCAATGCCTTTTTGGTCTGAAAACCTCATGTTGCACCAGAAAGAGCCAGAAGAGGGCGTCCAAGCTCCGTGTAAGGAATTTTTCAGCCTGTGGAAACGGGCTGATTCATTCCTCACAGGAGCTCGGTGGCCATTTTCTGTTCCATTGGGTGAGACATTTCCCCCCAATGTTGCCTCAAAATGGCACGGAATAAATTCTTTAATCGATTGCAAACATGTATGCTTTACTCTTCAGAACTATTTGAATCATATTCATAACTGGATGTGTAACAAGAAAGCATATTCTCTGAATCTGAAGCCATTGTTTTGATTCTAGACTAGACCAAGGAAAGACGTCCTGGCGTGACATCACGAAATGGGGGCGGGACTTTCTGAAAATGCCCAATTCGCAGCTCAATTTTTTTTGCAGATTTTGGACACTTCAATTATTATTATTATTATTATTATTATTATTATTATTATTACATAATGATCCTCTTATCTGCAATGTACGTTTAAATGTTGTTTTTTTTTTTTAAATTGAGCTATAAAAAGGAGACATTTAGGAACATACATTTTCACAAGTTTAGCTACAGGAGTAAACTTTTCGTTCAATTCCGATAAGCATCACACAATACAGAGCTCATTATGGTCCGCGCGAATAAGAAGTGCCGCAACCTGTTGGGAGGGAGGAACTGAATCTTGAAGATCTTTGAAATGATGACTTTTCTCTCCATTGCTTCTCCTCTGACTTGCTCTGATAAGCCTTTGCTCTGATCCCTCCTGCGGTATCACACTGAATTAACTCATCGTGTTGTTAAACCTCAACACCAAACCTCATCGGTCAGACTTGTACGTTTTCTATGCTAGGCTTTTAAACCTAAACACACACACACACACAGGCACCGTTTCTCTGTTCCATGGAAGATGAAAAAAAAATAGATCTTGACGAAAAGAACCCTTTCAAAAAGGGAGTGGGCAAATTGCGAAATGTCTCCCAATGTGCTGTTTTTCTTCCAAGTGGAACCAAAGAGGTGCTTCGCCTCGTAGTTGTGCCTCTACAACAGTGGTCTTTTTCTCTCCCTTGGTGGGTGTTTGTAGGCCCGCCTCCGCACCAGCTGTGAGATTCTCCTCAACGTAAAAGCATTTGATTGTCTTTGACAAGTACAGTGATACCTCGGTTATCATACTGCGTGTTTCGGGTATTTTAGATACTATAAAACGCTTTTCTGATGTCAGTTAAGAAACAAAAAAGTGACGTGGGTTGTCCTTTAAGAGAGATGGTCATGGCTGTGACTATATGGCCCTTTATTTCCCCAGAGGTGGATGGGAAACGAAGGGAGAGCACAAAAAGGGAGACATGGGTTCGAGTACCGAGGAAGAGTTTTGGACAAAAGACAGCCTTGTTAACTAGCACCCCCAAAGAGATCAGAATCAGAATCATCTTTATTGCCAAGTATGTAGAACACACAAGGAATTTGATGGAGGATGAGAGGCAGAACGTTGTGGAAAAAGCCAAAAGAAAATGGAACCAATCGCACTAAAAGCACAAACAACACTTGCCTTCCTTTACATCATCACTGTTTTTTCCCCAACCACCTCTTCTCCTTTATTCTCTTCCTCTCTATCAGCTTCTACCATCTTTCCCTGTGTAAACTCACTCTAGAGCTCAATAAGATACTTTTGCCCTCCGCCTCACCCATATTTCACACACACACACACACACACACACACACACACACACACACACACACACACACACATTCCATTATCCGAGAGATCGGGCTAAGAGAGATGTCCGGGGGTTGGGGCGATCATTATCATCACCCTTTTCTGCTGTACCGTGAGTTATGGCTCACCATATGGAAACAGACATTTAAATCATAATCAATAGAGTAATACCTACGCGGCGAGGAAAGGGTAAAGGAAATCACTGCTGACGCTCAGGAGGGAGAAAGAGACGTTGTGTTTATATTGAGATGGCGCGGTCGGGTTATTGATAAAAGATTACGCTTGTAAAAATGAACTTTTCTAGAAGATGGAAAGCCGCTTCATGATATGATACAGTGGCACTTGTAGTAAGGCCGCACTGCCCACCTTAATCGACCCTCACGGTGGACAGTGATACCTCGGTTTACGAACTTTTCGGTTTACGAATGTTACATTTATGAACATTTTACCTAAACTGGTTTAAACATTAAAGAGACAGGCAGACGACGGAGAAAGAGTGACAAAATGAATAGAAAACAGTGAAATTTAGACTTGTTTCAACTTTGATAGTTCAAAGGCAGAGTGTAGACTGCAAGGTTAAAATTCCCATCAATCAGGCTCCACAAATAACCCGCACTAGCCATCAGCTGCCACACTGAGTGATGTGTCGTTCGCGAACAAGCCCGTTCTCCTAAAATAAAATGGCAGCCGGCTTGTTTTGGTCCTCTTTTCCCCGTCCTGTCGTCGGTTAAAGCCACGTGATTGGTCAAGAACGAAGCAGTGAGGGGAGGTGGTTTAAACATTAAAGAGACAGACAGACGACAGCGAGAGAGTGAGAAAATGGATAAAAAACAGTGAAATTTGGACTCGTTTCAACTTTGATAGTTCAAAGTCAGTGTAGACTGCAAGGTTAAAATTCCGATCAAGCAGGCTCCACAAATAACCCGCACTAGCCATCAGTTCAATTTGAAATGAAAAGACAAGCAAGGGAACCAGTTATTAATGATGTCTCTACTGTGTCTGCTTGCATCTGTTGCTGTTGCAATATCATAACTTCCAAGATGTACAAACCAGAGCTCCTTAAGACACTTTATGCAAAAAGCTATACATTCCATCAAGCCATCAACAACCATCACAAAGGTAAATAAAACGACTTTATTATACAGTACAGTTTGTTTCTTTAATTATAACACCATAGGACATTTATTATACATAAAATAAGGTATATTATGTGTAGTTTTGAGGCTTAGAAAATTAGAAAATTATGTTTTATGAGGACCTGGGAACGGATTATTCTCATTTTAATGGTTTCCTATGGGTAATTCATTTTTGGGAGACACACTTTTTGCCTTACACACTCTGTCTGGGAAGCAATTAGGTTCGTAAGCCAATGTATCACTATATTTGAAACTGTACGCATCCTTGTTCCCCTACAAGCCACAATGCAATGTGACAGGTGTGCGCTGTCCGGGCTAAGACCCGGTCAAAGCTCATATGCGCTTCTCGGGCTGAGATCAGAGCTCAATCCCTGACCATAAAACCGTGCCACTGCAAGAGAATACCATAAAGCAGCATGAGGCATTGGTCGCGTCAGAAGATCATCCTGTTATCGGTTCAGACATGCTTCGACATGCTGAGACTGAGAACGGAGAGACTGATGCTGATCCATGCTGTTTGTTTACAGTACATTAAAAAAAATTCTAATCTTATCTTTCATCCATCTCTTGCAAAGGGAGGTTGGGATATGTTATCTTTTTGAATTTATTTTATTTTATTGTAAGTATATTCGAAGTTACTCACTAACATCGCCTTAAAGGACAACCGACACCTTTGCGTGTTGCGTCTATAATTTGTAAAATCACTTCAAATGACTTCTACTGAGCGCACGTCTGGAACACCCCTGACCGAGAAAGCGACACACAATGCATTTTGGGTACTTTGTTGATCCGTTTTGATGGCGAAATTAGAAGGAAAAAAATATAAATAAAGCGATGGTGAATCATTGTGTGTTGCACTAAGACTACTATTTGATACTAGTTGACACAAATTCCTAGCAGACAAATCAGCTCATTTTCAACGGAGCTTGGGCGCCATCTTGCGCATTTTCTGGGCGCCACATTTGAGTCCAGACGCCTCAAAATGAGACGGAAGGACTTCTTTAATCGATTGCTAACATTTATGCTTTCCTCTTCAGAACTATTTGAATCATATTCATAACTCGATGAATAACAAGAAAGCATCTTCTCTGAATCTGAAGCCATTGTTTTGATTCTCGAGCAAGGCAAGACGTCCTGGCGTGATGTCACGAACAAGGGGGCGGGACATTTTGCAACTGAAACTTTCTGTGGTCATTTTAAAGTAGTTTTGGGACACTTTAAGTCATTTTTATTGGTGTTTTGCATTTGACGAAAAATATCAGCCTGCGTGTTTTGGGTATTTTAGATGTTATAAAACGTTTTTCTGATGTCAGTTCGGAAACAAAATAATGGTGTCGGTTGTCCTTTAAGGCAATGGCAACCCGTGGCAGTCAATAAATGTGTATATGTTTAAAAATAGCTACTGTATAGCCAGGCATAAAAAACAATTCCATTGCTATCTTAATTGCTTTCCAAAGAAAATATTATTCTCTGTCACCTTTCCAATTAAACTATCGCCAGTGGATATATAATAATTATTTTTTACAAAGGTGCCTGCAGGTTGTCCTGTTGTCTGAAATAGTGGATTCCACTTCTCAATATTTTAATGGCCACATGTATTTATGAATATTTATCAATGCACTATCATCGGACTGCTAAAACAAAGAATCCCCATTGAATGGAGCATTGGATAGATGGATGGATGGATGGATGGATGGATGGATGGATGGATGGATGGATGGATGGATGGATGGATGGATGGATGGATCAATGGATGGATGGAGCATAATCCTGTCAAATGGATCTGCAATTCTAATTGATCATGTTTTATCATCCTTTAATGAATTATAATGTTTTTTTGTCTGCCAAGTGCCAATGGGATAATTTCGGCTTTTATTTGTAATTTACGAACATGGCTAAATATATTATCTTTGGTTGAATTACTTGGGCCAAGTGTGACAGTAAAAATTGAAGTAGAATATGGTGTTGGCCTCCAGTTGAGCAGATATCAAATATTCTGGTGGATATGGACAAAAATGGACAAAATCCGACTTCAACGGATGGTTAGGACGGCGGAAAAAAATCATTGGCACCGCCCTACCCACTCTCGAGGACTTGCACACTGCAAGAATCCGAACAAGGGCGCGGAAAATCCTACTGGACCCTCCGCACCCTGCCCACCACCTTTTCCAGCTCCTCCCCTCAGGCAGGCGCTACCGATCCATGCGCACCAAATCCAGCAGACATTTAAACAGCTTCTTCCCCCAAGCCATTAACTCTTTGAACTCTTCAACAGTAGCCAAAATGGAACTGTATAGTGCCACTTAGCAGTTTTTTGACGACGATACTAGTGCAGCGTGTTCTACCGGAAACAAATTCCTTGTGTGTTCTACATACTTGGCAATAAAGATGATTCTGATTCTGATATCACACCCGATTTTGGACCATTGAGGCACAGATGTCACACCATTTGAGAGGGCCATGGTCACCATATCCTTCCTTTTCCTTGGAGGTCATTCCAGAGTTGTTTGATGTAGTGGTCGTCAGGACACTACAATTCCCTCAAAACAATGTCATCCTTTTCTGGACTTTGGTTACTTCCTTTCAGAGACAGACAGTACCTTCTCCTGTGTGTTTACACAAATTTGGAAGTACAGTGATACCTTGGTTTACCAACTTAGGTGGTTCCCAGAAAATGTGTGTAAGGCGAAACGTGTGTATTCCAAACATTAATTTCCCATAGGAAACTATTAAAATGAGAATAAACCGTTCCCAGCTCCCCATAAAATATAATTTTCAACTAAATAAGCCTTAAAACTACACACAATATACCTTATTTTATGTATGATAAATGTGATATAGTATTGTAATTAAAGAAATAAACTGTACTTTATAATAAAGTTGTTTTATTTATATTTGTGATGGTTGTTGATGGCTAGATGGAATGGATAGATTTTTGCATTGAGATTGCATAAAGTGTCTCAAGGAGCTCTGAGTTGTACATCTTAGAAAAGTGGTTCTTAACCCGTGAGGAATTCCCCATCGAACCACTGTCTTAGAAGTTGTGATTTTGCAACAGCAACAGATGCAGGCAGACACACTAGAAACTTCATTAATAGCTGGTTCCCTTGATTGTATGTTCTCTTCAAATTGTACAGATGGCTTGTGCGGGTTATTTGTGGATCCTGATTGATGGGGTAGTTTAACCTTGCAGTCTACACTCTGCCTTTGAACTATCAATAAAGTTGAAAATACTCAAAATGTCACTGTTTTTCTGTCCATTTTCTCACCATTTCACATTTGTTTTTTGTTTTTTTTTCACTTTAGTTTTTTTGTTTCAAGCACTGTCGTCTCTTTTTCATGTGTGAGTGTGAGCGTGTGTTTGTGTGTGTGTTTCTGTTCTTGTTTCTGTAACCCCTCAACCCGCTCACTGCTGCGTGTGTACCCTCCCTCCTCGACCACGGATCTTGACCAATCACGTGCGCTTTTAACCAAAGACTGGGGCCCGGGGAATACAGGGAAAATAACCTGGCTGCCATTTTAGGAGCTCCAAAAACCGGCTCGTTCGCTAACGGCACATCACTTATGTGGCGCTCCGTGTGTTTCCCGAAAAATAATTCGTATGCCAAGATTATATTCTCGCGAATTTAACGTTTGTAAGGTGACAAGTTCGTTAGATAAAGCGTTCGAGGTATTTGTTTGACTCGTTTCACATAGACAGGTGCCCAACCTGTTCCCGTGATAATACAGCTTATTCTCTTGCCAGTTCACTCACATTGTAAATCTGAGCATGTATTCTCGTTCTACAGTAAAGTCTCGTTATATCGATATCGGATATATCGATAGTCCCGGTTATATCGATACTATTTCTATGCACGCACGGAGAAAATTACATGCAAACAGGGTCGGATATATCGATAGTCTCGGTTATATCGATATTTTTTCGGACTCCCTTGAATATCGATATAACGAGACTTTACTGTATTTATAATAATAATAATACAGTAAAGTCTCGTTATATCGATATCGGATATATCGATAGTCCCGGTTATATCGATACTATTTCTATGCACGCACGGAGAAAATTACATGCAAACGGGGTCGGATATATCGATAGTCTCGGTTATATCGATATTTTTTCGGACTCCCTTGAATATCGATATAACGAGACTTTACAGTATATATATAATTTCTAAGCGCCTTTCAAAACTTTTAAGGACATTTTACAGTCAGAGGATTTTTATTTTTGTGCGGATGAGCAGCGGCAGCCATTCGCGGCAGCGTTCACTCTAAGTTACAAACGGTATGTGCCTTCTGATTGCCTTGCAACCAGTCCAGTTAGTAGCCTACCTTTTTCCAGAAATCTGTTATGGGGTGGGCCAAATTTGGTTACACTCACACCATGGAGACAGAACAGCTTTAAACAGAACAAGAAATCAGGAATGATCCAAGGATTGATCATGTCGTTCGTATATACATCAACATACTGAAGTATCAAGGAGAGCAGGAGGCAGTGTGGCCGAGTGGGAGCAATCCTTAAAATATCTATCCCCGCTACCCATTGATCAACATATTAAACAGGGAGTGTATCTCGAGACCTCAGTCCATCTGCTGTATTTCAGAAGCTCGCAAACACACGGAGACCGAGATAAATTTTATTTTCAGGATAGTGAAGTCTCTCTAACCAGCACCCAGGAGGAGGTAGTACAAGTCTGTTGCCCTTTCATGGCGGTGGCTCACGAGGAGGAGCGATGAGAGAAGGGAATGAAAAGCTCTTCAAATGGAGTCCTCCCCTCTCTTCTGCCTGTCTCTTTCTATTCCTCCGCCCGTCTACTTGGCACTCCCTCCCTTACTCTGCATGTGCCACGCCGCTCTGTCATCCTCTGGGATGCGTCTGAAGGAGACCATCTGTTGATCCATTTGTCTCTTGCTTTGCTGCCTATGTCGTTTCCTCTTCACCCTCCTTCATGATCAGAATAGGCTTTTCCAATAACACTGAGTCGCGTCCAACAGGCGGGCGGAGGAATGGCAGGTGTGATGTTAAAGGCGGGGTAAACTGTCTGTCATGTTGGATTCACACTACGAGGAAAGATGAAAAGGTCGTTAGGACAAACACTCTTTGGCGTAAATAACTAATGAGTCCAGAGCAGCAGCTTTCTAATCTGTATTTGATTATGGCTCTTTCTAACCTAGGTCACAAACACAGATTTAGAAACAGTATACAGTGATACCTCGGTTTACGAACCCCTTGGCTTACGAACTTTTCGGTTTACGAACGTTAAATTTCTGACAATTTTACCTTGGCATACAAACTTTTTTTCGCGATACACACGGAGCTGCCTCAATGAGTGATGTGTCGTTTGTGAACGAGCCCCTTCTTCTCACAACAAAATGGCATCCGATTGTGTTTGTCCTCTATTCTCCGCCCCCAGTCTTTGGTTAAAGACACGTGATTGGTCAAGAACGCAGCAGTGAGGTGGGGTGGTTTAAACATGAAAGAGACAGGCAGACGACAGTGAGAGAGTTTGAACTTTGACAGAGTGTAGACTGCATGGTTAAAATATCTATCAACCCAGCTAAACAGAAGTCAAAGTCAAAGTCAAAAAAGTCAAAGTCAGCTTTATTGTCAAATATGCTAATATGCATGACATACAGCACAGATGAAATTAATGTCCTCTCGGACCCAGCGTGCAAGACATGCAAGGCACTTATAACGTGGCTAAAAAAGACATACAATTGACAACAAACAATACATGTAATTTCTGTATGTAAAGTGAGGTAGTGTCGTATGGAAAGTGAGGCAGTGACGTATGTAAAGTGAGGTAGTGACATATGTAAAGTGAGGAAGTGACGTACATAAAGTGACGTAATGTCGTAATTGCAAAAACAAACAACTAGAAAGGGTTGAAGTGAGGTCTTGTCTAATGAGAAATAACAAAAAAAAATAGAGTTCAGGATGATCGTACAGCATGTAGCGTGTACTCAGAGTTCGGTGAGTGTGGCAGTCGGAAGGGGCAGGCTGGGCAGGCCTGGGAGGGAGTTGAGTCTCCGGACTGCCTGGTGGCAGAAACTGTCCTTGAGCCTGCTGGTCTTGGCTCGGAGACTCCGCAGTCTCCGACCCGATGGCAGCAGGCTGAAGAGGCTGTGGGAGGGGTGGGTGGGAACACAATTGATGAGGAACTAGATAAAATTATCACAGTAAAGCACCTACAAGAGATCATTTCTCAAGATGGTGAAAGAAGAAGGTTACGTTCCTCATCAAGTGTTTAATGCTGAGGAAACGATTCCATCAAGCCATCAACGACCATCACAAAGGCAAACAAAACGACTTTATTATTATTAATACAGTTTATTTCTTTAATTATAATACCATAGCACATTTATTATACATAAAATAAGGTATATTTTGTGTAGTTTTAGTAGAAAGTAGAAAATTATGTTTTATGTTAACCTGGGAACGGATTATTCTCATTTTAATGGTTTCCTATGGGAAATTAGTTTTTGGGACACACACTTTTCGCCTTACACACTCTGTCTGAGAACCAATTAAGTTCGTGAGCCAAGGTATCACTGTATTTTTTTTCCCCAAGCAAGTGATCTCTTTAAAGCGTTTCTCTTTCATCCCACAGGGATTAATAACAGTCCTCATCGTTACATAGAGGCCTCGACCATGAAATAGCAACAAAGCTGAAAAATGCTGAAGGGTATGCAACCCACCGCCACATTCACTGCCTGTGATGTGTTTAGCAGTCCTTGGAGGGAAGGACGCTCCTTTGTGTCCACACATCTCCCAGTTGTCGCCTCGCATGCATGTTCTCTGGTTTGATGGACATTGAGTCCACCATCGGGACTCTCGGGAGCGTCTGCCTTTGAACTCCTCCCTTGGCTCTCCATTATCCATCATTCAGCAAGGCTCAGGCTCATTAGAGCCGCTGGGAGAGGGCATTGCAATAATTTAGTATGAGGTCTGATGGGCCCAGGAGAGAGTCACTGTCCTAATCAGAGATCATTTAGCAGATGACACAGTGAGAACATCTATGGATAGAACCTGTGAGGTATTCTTTGACTGTTATATGGGCAGGAATGCAAAAGATAAAAGAAGCTCTTGTTGCGCTTTCAAAATATGACCCTTTGTCTTCAGTGATCCATAATGTTTTCATCCAGACCGATCGATATATCAAATGATGGGTGGTCAGTGGTCACCCAGAATGACATGGCATTGATTTCCCATAAGATTGCATATGACATGTCGTCCTAATGCAGTCCTATTTTGCCAACAAGCTTGTCACCGAATCTGTCATGATTTCACTATCGCTGTCAGATGCCTTGATAGTTAGTAGATAGCCTTTCACATTGAAGATACAGGCTCATAACAAACGCACTATACGGACAAAATGTGTTGCGACACATAACACAAAACAGCAGAACATAACAAACTACAGTGATACCATGGCTTACAAACTTAATTGGTTCCCAGACAGAGTGTGTAAGACAAAAAGTGTGTATTCCAAAAATTAATTTCCCATAGGAAACCATTAAAATGAGAATAATCCGTCCCCAGGTCCCCATAAAACATAATGTTCTACTTTCTAATTTTCTAAGCCTTAAAAGTACACAAAATATACCTTATGCCTATGTATAATAAATGTGCTATGGTATCATAAATAAACTACTGTATAGTAAAGTCGTTTTATTTACCTTTGTGATGGCTTGATGGAATGGAGTGGCCGGTTTTATCAGCATTAAACACTTGATGAGGAACGTAGCCTTCTTTCACCATCTTGAGGAATGATCCCTTGTCGGTCTTTCTCTGTCATAATTTTACCTTGTTCATCATCAATTGTGTTCTGCTTAGCTGGGTTGATAGCTTTTTGCATGAAGTGTACAGATGGCTTGTGGTGGTTATTTGTCAAGCCTGATTGATGGGATATATTAAGACTTTTTTTTTTGGTGTGCAGGTGAGCAGCGGCAGCCATTTGCGCCAGCGTTCACTCTACCCGGAAGTAACACAGCAGCAAAGTTATGAAAGGAAGAGGAAAGGAAAGAAAATAGTAGATAAACAAAATACAGGAGCTGCTAGAAAGGCAGCAACTCTCGCGGCGCTATTTTGAAGGAAAAAAAAACTAAATAAACAACAATATGACAACACAAAGACACAGAGTAATTTATTCTTCAGCAGTTTCTGTTCCCTCTTTGTGACATGAAACAGTTCTAGATGAAAGAGAAGAGGATCGAATCATCCTTTTCAGCAGTGGATCGGGGACATCATGGTGGAATGTGCACATCTACTACAAGCTAAATGTTGGAAGCAAATGCCGCTAAACTGACTCTAGCTATCTATTTGTTGTCTATTAGCCTTCTAACTAGCTGGCTGGCTATCTAGCGAGCTAGCTATTTTCTGTATAGTAGCTATCTAGCTGGCTGTCTAGCTGGCTATCTAGCTGGATATCTATTTTCTGTCTATTAGTTATCTAGCTAGCTGGCCATTTTCTGTATATTAGCTATCTAAATAGCTGGCTAGCTAGCTTGCTAGCTTTTTTCTCTCTATTAACTGTCTAACTAACTAGCTGGATATCTATCTCGCTAGCTATTTTCTGTCTATTAGCTATCTAACTGACTGGCTGGCTAGCTAGCTATCTATTCAATATATATCAAGCTAGCTATCTATTATTAATAATAATATATGTTATCTATAAACGCCTTTCAAAGCTTTCATGGTCACTCCACAGTCACAGTACAAGTTCCCCCCCACCCGTGGGTGAGCAGCGGCAGCCACACGCTAGCGTTCACCCAACCCACTCATAGAAAGCTAACTAGCCAGCCAATAGATAGCCAATAGTATGCTCGTTTGATGAATGTGCTGTATCTACCAGGGCAAAAGCATTGGTTGAGATCAGAGCACGGACTATACGGTATTTCATGAAAGTCTCTAACATCCCAGTCACCAAACACCAGTTGAACAATGTCTCTTCTCTGTATGTGTTTCTAATCTCTTCATCTGCGTGTGTTTTAGGCTTCCTCAGTACCGGGGACCAGGCTGCTAAAGGTAACTACGGACTACTGGATCAGATCCAGGCTTTAAGGTGGATCAGCGAGAACATCGGCTTCTTCGGAGGAGACTCTAACCGCATCACTGTGTTCGGTTCTGGCATCGGAGCTTCCTGCGTCAGCCTGCTCACCCTGTCCCACCACTCTGAAGGTACATACCGGGCTGTTAAAATTGGGGTGGGGATCAGGAGGTTGTGATCCCACTGTGGAAAGTCTTCCTGTCTGCTGAAGTATAAAGCTGGTTTGGTATTACAATCTGGCAGAGGCATAATGCCAGTCGTTGAGTAATGGAAGCTACAGCAAAACAAATGTTCAATGGAGCAGGTGTTTGCATTTCAATGATTCTGTTGTTCAATACCACGGGGAAATTCCACATGTGGATCTTGTGATGCTTTGCTGCTTTTTGCTTTGACAAGAGCTGTTCTCATCCCCTTTTTGCAGATGTCAGAAATTACACTCCGGGTATCGTGAGAGTGTGGTGCGTGTGTGTGTGTGTGTGTGTGTGTGTGTGTGTGTGCGTGCGCGTGTGTGTGTGTGTGTGTGTGTGTGTGTGTGTGTGTGTGTGTGTGTGTGTTGGAACAAGATTAACTCGTTCGCTGCTACAGTAAAGTCTCGTTATATCGATATTCAAGGGAGTCCGAAAAAATATCGATATAACCGGGACTATCGCTATATCCGACCCTGTTTGCATGTAATTTTCTCCGTGCGTGCATAGAAATAGTATCGTAGTATCGATATAACCGGGACTATCGATATATCCGATATCGATATAACAAGACTTTACTGTATTTACAAATTTATTCGGGAATTGAAAATATGACGTTGAACACCATTCCCGAATGTCGATGAAAAGGTTTCTTCAGCCGTCATCTGTACTTCTTTGAAGGTGTTTATCGTAAACCGAAAAGTTCATCAGCCAAGGGGTTCATAAACCGAGGTATAACTGTATAAGCACCTGCGTATAAGGCGCCGGGTCATCTTTTGAAGTAAATCAAGGCTTTTGAGTGTACCTTATACAGTACACCGGAAAATACGGTAAACAAAAATAAATCCGATATGACAGGAAGGGATACACCTTCAAAACCACTGTGCACTCACGCGCATTGTCTTTCTTCTTCCTCGTGTGGCTCAGATGCAGGATAACGAGTTGCAGGTTTAGAGCGGTAAATCAGGGATGACACTCTGTTCTGGATCTCCCACGTGTGCACGAGTACGAACGCGTCGGGTGTCTGTGTGCAGGCTTCTAATGACAGTGATCCCACTCGCACTGTACACAGCCTGTCACGGCTGCCTGCCGAGCGTGCTTTCTATGGAACACAAAGTCTTTTGGTGGCAGTATGACAACTTAGTTGAGATGCTCCATGCACCTCGTGAAGTCTATTTAATAAGCTGGAACCTCTTATATCAACCGAGCCTTCCGGCCTCGCTTTGATTGCCTGCTCTTCTGCCCTGGCCTTGGTGGCGTCTCCATGTGGGCGTGCCAATGGCTCCAGTCATAGGGTACATCCATCACAGAGTCATTCTCTCAAGAGGGTTGCATTTTATGTTTTTAGATCCGGGTTCCTGCCCAGAAAAGAAGTTCTTCTTTTCCTTTTGGCTTTTCCCTTCAGGGGTCGCCACAGAATCAATGCCCTCCTTACGTCTGTGTAAGCTCTCAGTCGTACAGGAGTTGTCCATCGATGAAAAGGTTTGTACTTCTTTGAAGGTGTCGGACGTTTCGCTTCCTATCCAAGAGGCTTCGTCAGCAAACTGAAGTCTTTTGTTGAATTTATGAAAATGTTACCTTGGCATACAAACTATTTTTCGGGATACACACGAAGCTGCCACAATGAGGGATGTGTCATTCCTGAACGAGCACGTTCTCCTAACAAGATGCTGACTGTTTTGTCCTGTATTCCCCGACCCCAGTCTTTAGTTAACGCCACGTGATTGGTCAAGAACGCAGCAGTGTTGGGGGGGTTAACCATTAAAGAGATAGGCAGACGACAGAGAGAGAGAGTGACAAAACACAGACACACACACACGCACACACACACGAAAGGGAGACGACAGAGCTTGAAACAAAAAAAAAAACAAAAGTGAAAGAAAAACAAAAGTGAAATGGTGAGAAAATGGAAAGAAAACAATGAAATTTCGACTCGTTTCAACTTTGTCAGTTCAAAAGCAAAGTGTAGACTGGAAGGTTAAAATATCCCATCAATCAGGCTCCACAAATAACCCGCACAAGCCATCTGTACACTTTGATGCAAAAAGCTATCAACCCAGCTAAACAGAACACAATTGATGAGGAACTAGGTAAAATTATGGCAGAGAAAGCACCTACAAGGGATCATTCCTCAAGATGGTGAAAGAAGAAGGCTACATTACTCATCAAGTGTTTTATGCTGAGGAAACCGGCCACTCCATTCCATCAAGCCATCACAGACCATCACAAACGTAAATAAAACGACTTTATTATAAAGTACAGATTATTTCTTTCATTAAAATACCATAGCACATTTATTATACATAAAATAAGGTATATTTTGTGTAGTTTTAAGGCTTAGAAAATTAGAAAGTAGAAAATTATGTTTTATGGGGACCTGGGAATGTATTTTTCTCATTTTAATGGTTTCCTATGGGAAATTAATTTTTGGGATACACACTTTTCGCCTTACACACTCTGTCTGGGAACCAATTAAGTTCGTAAGCCAAAGTATCACTGTAACTCGTTTTCAAATCTGAAGTCAATAATAATGACTGTTATTGTGGTTTGCATCCAAAAATATGAAATTATGGTTCGGATTTTAGCAAGAATCAGGGAATTTCACAAGTTTGATTTGCTTTTGCCGGCCGAAAAAAATGATGTGGCGGGCCGTATTTGGCCCCCGGGGCTTGACTTTGACACCCGTGCTGCATCTAATCCCCTCATCACCGCCCCCATCTGTCTCGTTGCATTCACAGACAATAAAAGCATGCTCGACCGGGCCACACGCTTCCTCGCAATGTATCCCTTGCCCTTTAATTTCCCTCACTAGTCCATGCGATGCGCAGTGTTTCACCATTAATAAGATGGCCTCCCTGTCTGCTTCGCACCAAACAATCAAGCTGAGACTCAGGAAGCAGGAACGGTCATTAAAAGCTCGGCCTACCTCAGCAGGAGAGCGTTTTTGACCGTTTTTGATGCAGATCAACAGTTGTGTTCTCGCAGAGGGGGATCTGCATCCCCTTCCTATGTTTTTCCTTTTTCTTCTTCTTCTCTGGCTTCAAAACAAAATGGCAGCTGAAGAAGTACAGACGCAAGGACATTAGCCGGTCATGAGGATTATCTATCCGGCGTCGCGCTGGCACTAATTGAACATGCAAATGTGCTTTTTTTCTTCTCGCTCTCCAAATTATAATTGGGATGCTTTGCGTGTTTTTATGATAATCAACAGATAACCAAAAGCGTTTTGGTTTCTTTCGTCAATTATGCAGATTTAACATATGCAGTATTTGTACACTTCATCAATCAGAATATATATAGATATATATATATATATATATATATATATATATATATATATATATATATATATATATATATAGATATATATATATATATATATATATATATATATAGAGAGAGAGAGAGAGAGAGAGAGAGAGAGAGATAGCTATATAGATATAGATATCTGTGTATCTATCTATTTAGATATAGCTATCAACGCTGTGTAGATATAGATAGCTATCGAGATATATATAGCTATCGAGATATATATATATATATATATATATATATATATATATATATATATATATATATATATATATATATATATATATATATATATATATATATACAGAGATAGATAGATAGATAGATAGATAGATAGATAGATAGATATAGATATCTATGTATCTATCTATTTAGATATAGCTATCAACACTGTGTAGATATAGATAGCTATCGAGCTATATATATATATATATATATATATATATATATACACACACACAGAGATAGATAGATAGATAGATAGATAGATAGATAGATAGATAGATAGATAGATAGATAGATAGATAGATAGATAGATAGATAGATAGATAGATAGATAGATAGATAGATAGATAGATAGATAGATAGATAGATAGATAGATAGATAGATGGATGGATTTATTTATTTATTTATTTATTTATTTATTTATTCAGGAATTGAAAATAAGCGCCATTTCAGAATTTGTTAGGTTTTTTTTCATGCGTGGGTGCCGATAAGGCGCTGGCCTCTTGCAATGTTATTTATCTTGCACAAGAGGGTGGCGTTTCCATTTTTTCTGTGTTAGAACTTTGTTCCAGCTTCGGTTGTTGTTTAAGCGCAATATAAACCAATATGAGTCGCTTGTAAATTAAATATATTATTATTATTACAGTAAAGTCTCGTTATATCGATATTGGATATATCGATAGTCCCGGTTATATCGATACTATTTCTATGCACGCACGGAGAAAATTACATGCAAACAGGGTCGGATATATCGATAGTCCCGGTTATATCGATATTTTTTCGGACTCCCTTGAATATCGATATAACGAGACTTTACTGTATTATAATATGTACATGTATTGCATTGTATTTTGTACAGCCGCCCTCATTTCAAGCTCATATAACTCCAGACCTTTATAACTTTTTTTCTGATGAAAGAAGAGAGTCTAAGGTTTCTTACGCGCCATTGAATGTTTATGCAGTCCTAAAACTCAATATTTTGTGGCTCCTGCAATTCCAGTGACAATGACAAAAACCCTGGCACTGGAGTGGACACATTTTTGCACGTCTGGCAATGAATGAATGAGTTCATTTGTTTTGATGTTGGGGTAGAATAGCTGATTTTTCAACTTGGATTGAAAAATGAAATATCCTTAGAGCATATATTTTGCACATACAGTGATACCTTGGTTTACGAACTTAATTGGTTCCCAGACAGAGTGTGTAAGGTGAAAAGTGTGTAGCCCAAAAATTAATTTCCCATAGGAAACCATTAAAATGACAATAATCCGTTCCCAGGTCCCCATTAAGCAATTTTCTACATTCTAATTTTCTAAGCCTTAAAATTACACACAATATACATTAGTTTCTGTACAATAAATGTGCTCTGGTATTATAATTAAAGAAATAAACTGTACTGTATCATAAAGTGGTTTTATTCAAATGTTCATCAATTTAACATTCGTAAACCGAAAAGTTTGTAAGCAAAGGGGTTCGTAAACCGAGGTATCACTGTACATACAGTACTTAGTCATTTTAAAAAAGCTTTTTTTTTCTATCATGTCTTCAAGTTGCTCATCCCTGGTGAAAAAAAAAAACAAAGGTTGTGCACATGTCGACTTGGCCTCTGTTTCCTAACAAGCAAGTGTGAATGCTTCTTTCTCAGTATTTACACAATACTTATGTTGGCTGAGAGGCATCAGTCAGTGAGACCTCAACTTACGAACTTAATTGGTACCCAGACAGAGTGTGTAAGGCGAAAAGTATGTATCTCAAAAAAAAAATTCCCATAGGAAACCATTAAAATGGGAATAATCCGTTCCCGGGTTTCCATAACATAGACTTTTCAACTAAATAAGCCTTAAAACTACACACAACATGCCTTATTCTATGTATAATAAATGTGCTATTGTATTGTACTGAAAGAAATACACTGCATTGTATTATAAAGTCACTTTATTTACATTTGTGATGGTCATTGATGGCTTGATGGAATGGCGTTGGAGGTCGAAGGTCAAAGGGAATTGCTGTTTGAAAAGAGAGGCACATTACATGAGGACTGTAATTAAAGAAATAAACTGTAAAATAAAGTTTTATTTACCTATTTGATGGTCGTTGATGGCTTATGGAAGGAGAGTCACCATCCATGAGGACTGTTGGTAATTTAACCTCTGGTGCTGTTCGGTCGTGTGCTTGCACCGAAGATCACTCCGCCAGCCGTGGTGGGTGTGTATTATGAAAATAGTGCTTATTATAAGGTTTAATTTTCATAAATTTGACGTTTGTAAGACGAAAAGTTTGTAAGTTGAGGTGTTTGTAAGTTGAGGTCTCACTGTACTAGATTGAGTATATTTAGTTTGATAATGTATATAGGGACATGTCAACATTGGCTTTGTGATACAGGCTGGCACGTCTGGTTGTAGAGGCAACGAAGGTCGTCGTTCCTATTGCCCACCCCCATCCCACTCACCCATCCCCGCCACGCCAACCTCCTCTTCCTGTAAGCAATCAGGATAAAAGCTATGCTTGTGAGGAAGTGCTTCTGTTTTAATGGAACATCTTGGAAATTAAAGATAGCTGGTGTGGAGGATACTTCATGTCAATGTCAGCTTTCAATTTTATGAAGTTATGGGGGCACCAAAATAAGTGTGTGTAAATTGCTCTATTTTTTAAAACCAGGGTCATGTTTTTTTTTTTTTATTCAGGACAGCACTTCTCAAACAGTGCAATCCCTTGAACCACATGATTGCACCACAAACTTCGTGGTCAGCATAATGTGACATGTTTGCTAATAAACGTGAAAGATGGCATAGATGAGTAGCTATAGATCAGGAAAATAAAACAAAACTGGATTTGACATAGTAGCATCTATAAATTATAAGCAGCTATTATTTGAATGGCTTTTCTATCGCATCTGGAGTTGTGAATCATGCATGTTGCAGAAGATTTTACTGAATGTGTAAGTGATGTACAGTGATACCTCGGTATACGAACCCCTTGGCTTACGAACTTTTCGGTTTAGGAACGTTAAATTTTTGAAAATTTAACCTTGGCATACAAACTATTTTTCAGGATACACACGGAGCTTCCATAATGAATGATGTGTCGTTCACGAACGAGCCTGTTCTCCTAACAAGAAAATGGCAGCCAATTGTTTTTGTCATCGGTTAGAGCCACGTAATTGGTTAAGAACGCAGCAGTGAGTGGGGGCGGGGGGTGCTTAAACAATTATAAAATGGATAAAAAACAGTGAAATTTGGACTTGTTTCAACTTTGATAGTTCGAAGGCAGAGTGTAGACTGCAAGGTTAAAATATCCCATCAATCAGGCTCCACAAGTAACCCGCACAAGCCATCTGTACACTTGATGCAAAAAGCTGTCAACCCAGCTAAACAGTACACAATTGATGAGGAACTAGGTAAAATTATCGCAAAGAAAGCACCTACAAGGGATCATTCCTCAAGATGGTGAAAGAAGAAGGTTACGTTCCTCATCAAGTGTTTAATGCTGAGGAAACCGGCCACTCCATTCCATCAAGCCATCAACGACCATCACAAAGGTAAACAAAACAACTTTGTTATACTGTACAGTTTACAGTATTTATTTAATTATAATACCATAGCATATTTATTATACATGAAATAAGGTATATTTTATGTAGTTTTAACGGCTTAGAAAATTAGAAAGTAGAAAATTATGTTTTAGCGGGACCTGGGAACGGATTATTCCCATTTGAATGGTTTCCTATGGGAAATTATTTTTTGGGATACACACTTTTTGCCTTACACACTCTGTCTGGGAACCAATTAGTATTAGTTTACACAGACGTATTAGTATTAGTATTAGTATTAGTATTAGTATCTAGCAGGGGTGCTCAATACCTCAATCGCGATCGACCAGTCGATCTTCAAGGCACTATTGGTAGATTGCATGACAAGGTGATAATAATAATAATAATAATAATAATAATAATAATTTCGTACTCGCGACCGTAGTGCATGATAAAATAATGTGTGTGTTACAAAAGTGTAAATTAGACGTAAATAAAACAAACTTACAATACATATTCAATTTGTATAAAAATTATTTAGGTTTTTACATGTTCTTTTTTTCACCTTACAAATAAACTGTCTGGATTGTGTCAATAGTTGCTTTATAAAGTGAGTATTGTGTACTGATTATATATGGATGTGATACACATAAATTTGAGTTGTTTTGAAAAAAAAAAAACTAGATGCCAACCAATCAGCCACCCCTTTACTTAATTGATACACCGGACAACCAATCAGGTGACATCTCATTATTCGGTGCACTGTGCTTGCTCAAACAATTAGTGGTTGATGAATTCCGGCTCCTTTCAGATAGCCGGCTCGGCTCGCTAAAAAGATCCGGCCTTTTTGGCTCCTAAATGGCTCCTCAGTTTTTGTTGCTTAAATTAATTAACTACCAAAAATCATGTGAAAAATGAATTACTTGTGTAAAAAATATACTATATCAAATATTTTTATTCATATGGATTTGATTCATTTTTCGTCTACAAGTAAAAATGGCTAAAAATCAGGCGGAAAAAAAGTCGGCTCCCATTTCCGGTTCCTTTTTAGGAGCCGGACCTCTTCGTTCACGACGGAGATACGGCTATAAGAACTGGTTCGTTCGCGAACGACACACCACTGCAAACAATGCAAAGTTAACAAGCTAGTCGTTCGTTCGCTCCGGTTTTTTCCTCTTAAATGTAAGATTGTGAATAAAAATGATTGGTCGAGGTGGACGAAGTAAGAAGAAAAAAAGTATCACTTTCATACGGAATGGGAGGAGGACTTTTTTTTCACAATGACATTTTCAGAGTGTTTGTCTCGTCTGCCAGTCATCGGAGTGAACTCAGGTAATGGCAAAACATTTGCATAATTATGTTGTGTTTTGCATCATCTGCGGTGATTAATCAACATAAGTTGCAAGAATCATTTATCAATAAATAAAATGAGTAGATCAATTTCACTTGGACATTTCAAAAGTAGCCCCCATGCTGGAAAAGTGTGAGTATAGTTTCCGCTTTTTTGGTGGAAAACACGCAGGCTGCAGTGTGACGTAATGATTGACACACGTTCAAACACAAATCGGGTTCGTTGTGGAGCCGTTTGCTTTACAATAGATGTTATTTACGTAATGAAATTGGAAAAAAAATATTTAATTACAATGTTTTAAAGCTATTGCAACGATTTGAGATTCCGACTGCCACACATCTACTATCTGTTTTGGCAACATTTAAAAGCAATTACGGCCCCCATAGACACACAGAAGAATTGCTAAGACTTAAAAAAAACATCTTACTCAATTCCAAAAGAAATCCCTTATCCCAATTTTCCAAATTCAAACATTTTCTCTCACCTTAATCAAGAAGATAATGCCAACTTTGACAGCAGTTTAGAATATGAATCATTTCATTACTGCCAACCATTTCTTCAGATGTGCTTTTTACATTGTGGCTCATTGTTACATCACCCCTTAAAGGACAACCGACATAACTTTTTTGTTTCCTAACTGACATCAGAAAAACGTTTTATACCATTGAAAATACCCAAAACCTAAAAAAATAGAGGACCAAAACAAGCCGGCTGCCATTTTCTTTTAGGAGAACGGGTTCTTTTACGCGAACGACACATCACTCATTGTGGCAGCTCCGTGTGTATCCCAAAAAATAGTTTGTATGCCAAGGTAAAACTTTAATAAATTTAACGTTCGTAAACCAAAACGTTCGTAAGCCAAGGGGTTCGTAAACCGAGGTATCACTGTATACTGTACGTGCAGTAACATTCTCGGAGAAGCCATCCATTGAATGCAGACCATTACCAGCAAATACAGGCAACTTTACTCGAGCTTGGAATGTGAACGTAGCTGCTTACAAGCACATATCTGTGGCAGCCATTGTTGTGCAAATGCAGTGTGCAATTGTCAAAAAATGAATAGAATCCATTTCTGAACTGTCAGAGGGGCTCGTCACCTCGATGGTGAAGTTATTTGAGCGTTTGGTGTTTTTTTTTAGTTTGCTGAAAAGATGTCGCTGTGTATCAGAGTGTGAACAAAACAGGTACGCAAGATGAGAGACGAGGGGCTGGCCTTGTCAGGTGTTGTCTTCTACTTGAAATGACAAGGGTGATAATTAAATCGAGGTAGGCCATTTTATGGAGCAGGGAGTATTGTGTTTATTGATGTTGACTACTCTCAGTGTCTATATCATGACTGCCATTTTGTGCAGATGCCAACTGCTTCATGAGTGAGCCTGTAGCATTTATTGTCTAACTTAAAGGACAACCGACACCATTTTTTGTTTCCTAACTGACATTAGAAAAATGTTTTATAGCCTCTAAAATACCCAAAACACGCAGGCTGATATTTTTAGTAAAATGCAAAACACCAATAAAAATGACTTAAAATGTGCCAAAACTGCAAGAAATTGAGCTGCGAATTGGGGATTTTCAGAAAGTCCCGCCCCCAGTTCGTGACATCACACCAAGACGTCTTGCCTTGATTGAGAATCAAAGCAATGGCTTCAGATTCGGAGAAGATGCTTTCTTGTTACTCATCCAGTGATGAATATGATTCAAATAGTTCTGAAGAGGAAAGCAGACATGTTTGCAATCGATTAAAGAAGTCCTGCCATATCAATTTGAGCCATCAATGACAGCAATGTAGCACCCATAAAATGCACTAGATGGCGCCCAAGCTCCGTTGGAAATGGGATGATTTGTCTGCTGGGAATTTGTGTCAGTGAATATCAAATAGTTGTCTTGGTGCAACACACAACGATTCACCATCGCGTTATTTATGTGTTTTCCTTCTAATTTCGCCATCAACACGCATCAACATGAAGTTTTCAAACCAAACAAAGTACCGCAAAATGCATTGTGTGTCGCTTTCTCGGTCAGGGTCGTTCCAAACGTGACGTCACGTGGGGAACGTCATCAACTCGAAAACAAGACTTCCTGAGTATTCAGCGCGAGTCTTAAAATATAAAATATAGCTATATGCGGTGGAATCTTTGTAAAATGCGCTCAGTAGAAGTCATTTGAAGTGATTTTACAAATTATGGATACAACTTGTCCGGAGGCGTCGGTTGTCCTTTAAATGAAAGGGACTTTGTTTTCAGTGTTATTGTCCAAATAAAAGACTTTTTTTTTCATTGAAGAAATAGTCTTCACATTTCATAAACACATTTTCTCCCATAGACTATTCGAAATGGGTTTTAACTGTGGTATAAAGCGAAGCACCCTGAGGGACCCCACACAGGGAGAACATGCAAACGCAACAACAAAAGACCGGAACAGGCTCATTAGGAGACATGCATTATTCAATGAGAAATGAACAAAAATGTCAGAAAATATCACATGATTAACAAGGGTAGGAAAAAAAGTGTGTGGACTCCATATTTCTTTTCATCGGCACTAAAATGTCATGGATCCTTCCTTGTTACAATGTTTCATATACAGTGAGACCTCAACTTACGAACTTAATTGGTTCCCAGACAGAGTGTGTAAGGCGAAAAGTGAGTATCTAAAAAAAAAATCCCATAGGAAACCATTAAAATGGGAAAAATCCGTTCCCGGGTTTCCATAAAATATAGTTTTTAACTAAATAAGCCTTAAAACTACACACAACATACCTTATTCTATGTATAATAAATGTGCTATTGTATTGTAATCAAAGAAATACACTGACTGGATTGTACCATAAAGTCACAAAGAGAGGCACATTACATGAGGGCTGTAATTAAAGAAATATACTGTGCTGTAAAATAAAGTTTTATTTACCTTTTTGATGGTCGTTGATGGCTTATGGAAGGACAGTCACCTTCCATATGGACTGTTGGTAACTTAACCTCTGGTGTGGCTTCTCTTTTTTTTCTTTGGAGACTCCTCATCATTTTTGCTGATTAAAAACCTCTTAAAAACCAGACACTGCCAACACCCCTGCTGACTGGTGAACCATTCTCCTAAATTTTATTTTCAAGTCAAATTCCAAATCGAGATACCTTTGGTGTGTTGGAAGCAGCACTTTATCTGTAGCACAGGTCTGCAACTGTTTCTATGGGCTTTGGCAGCTTGTACATGTGGTCCACACAGGCTGCCTCAGCAATATTTTCCAAGATAATATGAGAAGAACCATCTGGTTATGTAGCACCTAGATTGCTTTTGGAATGGAATATTGCGTCTAATGAACGAGGTGACGACAGACTATGTTGTCTTTTGATGAACCGCAGTACCGCAATGAAGGTTTTGGCTGAGTCATCAGCTCAGGTGTGGATGCTATCCACAAATTCTTTTTGATACATTATTGTCAAGAGCGTATTCATGCACACCCTAATGGACAGCGACAGTCATGGAGGAGGAGGCTGAGGCTCCAGGCTGTGCCCTGGCATAGTTTCATCCTGTTAGGATTTAGATCAATTAAAGCAATGGCGTCATCATATTACGCAGCATATATTTTCGTCTCTCTCGGTCTAATGCAGTGGTACAAGGTGATCCATAAAGATGCATACCCATGAAAATTTCAATTGTGGCTTTGATTAAAAAGTAATGTAGTTTTTTTCAATACATTGTAAAAATAAAAATTGTAAAGAGCAATACATTTGGGAAACAATTCTCAAAAAAGACTATCAACATCGGAGGGATAATAGTAGTGGGACTCAATCTGCAATACATATGCACCTAAAAGCTAGCAACCACTCATTTGACGACAATGAGGTTAAAATCTTAGCGAGAAAAAATAGATGGTTTGAAAGGGGAGTAAAAGAAGCTATTTTCCTAAAACAGCAAAAACCTTCACTAAATCGCTATGATGGGGTGAGGTTCAATTTGGATCGTTACTATAACCGACTTCTTAGGCAACATAGGCTTAGTTATGCTGATGAGGTGATACTAGATCAAATGGGGCAATCAGGCCAGTCCCCATACTCAGGCAGGACAATAAGAGTGTCAGTGTAGCCGCAGGGAGTAGTCCTCTGCTACCTCCAACCTGAGAGCAGGGACCAATCATAGCAGAGTCTGGACAGTAGGGATATATATAGGGCCAAAACTACCAGTAAAAGATTTTGGTTCGCTGACGAGTTTCAGAAGGTCCCGCCCCCTTGTTCGTGATGTCACACCAAAACGTCTTGCCTTGCTCGAGAATCAAAACAATGGCTTCAGATTCGGAGAAGATGCTTTTTTGTTACTCATCCAGTTATGAATATGATTCATATAGTTCTGAAGAGGAAAGCATAAATGTTTGCTATCGATTAAAGAAGTCCTTCCGTGTCATTTTGAGGTGTCTGGACTCCAATGTAGCGTCCCAGAAAATTCACAAGATGGCGCCTAAGCTCCGCTGGAAATGGGCTGATTTGTCTGCTGGGAATTTGTGTCAGCTAGTATCAAATAGTAGTCTTGGTGCAACACACACCGATTCACCATTGCGTTATTTATGTGTTTTCCTTCTAATTTCACCATCAACATGGATTAACACGAAGTTTTCAGACCAAACAAAGTACCCAAAATGCATTGTGTGTCGCTTTCTCGGTCATTGGCGTTCCTTCCGTGACGTCACGTACGGACTCGTCGCCAACTCAAAAACAAAACTTCCTGAATATTCAGCATGAGTCTGAAAAGGTAAAATATCGCTATATGCGGTGGAATCTTTGTAAAATACGCTCAGTAGAAGTCATTTGAAGTGATTTTTACAAAGTATGAACACAACTTGTCCGGAGACGTCGGTTGTCCTTTGATGGAGATGTCCATCTCACATTTTCCCCTTATCTCACACGCATTTACTTTACCTTTTGTAGCTGCTTCTCAAAGCATTTTGATTTTGGTCCCAGCATCCTGTCCTTCTTTTGTATTCTCAGACACTCGCTACCTCTTTCTCTCTCTCTCTGGCACTGGTGTAAAGCATCCATTATAAAGCCATGCATGGGTGTCTGTGTGAGTTGCAGAGAGCGACTTGGCACTGGTCGAGTCCCACCTGCAGAGGAAGCCCCGACAGCTGAGCACCGGGGGCCCAGTTCGCCCCACCGCCTTTCTCGATCGCCTCTTCCTCCGCCTATCTCAGTATCTCAACTGACCTCCTCATCCTCCCTTTCCTCGTTCTCCTTTTCTCACACCTTGTCTCGCTTTCCGTCTCAACCACCCTGCGTTGTACACAAATTTCTCACCACTTCCTCCTGACACCATTGCTTTTCCTTGACAGAGAGTTTTCGCCATGACACAATGTCTTTCCGTATTTTTGAAAGTGTTTCGCCATCTCTTTACATGCAAAGCCACAGGAGTCCGTGTTGTGAAGCCGTTTCTGTGATTGCCCACAAGATGATCCAGCACGGTGTAATTAGCCAGCCTTTGCCCGTTCGTGATGACCACAAGCTTTGTTTGTTTGTTTTTGCTGGCTGCTCACCTCTGCGGCAAGCCAGGTCGCCTCTTGAGCAACTGTTCATCTGTTACGCTCTGCTCAAAGCGCTCTTTGCCTTTGAATACAAATCGATACCGTGGCAATGCCTGAGAGTGGTTGCTTTTCCCTTTATCAATTTAACATGTGATTTGTAAATAGCTTCTTCAGCAGGAAGCAGAAATTACCATGTTTTTAGCATTTGTGCGTTTTGTTTTTACATGGTCGACTAATATCGGAATACGATCACGTGTTCTTCTGCTCCTGTTATAAACACTTCAACAACACTTCCAGTAGTATGTCATCTGGTACTTTTAAGATGACTATGAACAGACGGATATATCGATAGTCCCGGTTATATCGATATTTTTTCGGACTCCCTTGAATATCGATATAACGAGACTTTACTGTATATATACAGTGATAACTTGGCTTACGAACTTAATTGCTTCCCAGAGTGTGTAAGGCGAAAAGTGTGTATCCCAAAAAGTAATTTCCCGTAGGAAACCATTAAAATGAGAATAATCCGTTCCGAGCTCCCCAATAAACATACTTTTCTACTTTCTAATTTTCTAAGCCTTAAAACTACACAAAATATACCTTATGTCATGTATAATAAATGTGATATGGTATTATAATTAAAGAAATAAACTGTACTGTATAATAAAGTTGTTTTATTTACCTTTGTGATGATCCTTGATGGCTTGATGGAATGGAGTGGCCGGTTTCATCTGCATGAAACACTTGATGAGGAACATAACCTTCTTCTTTCACCATCTTGAGGAATGATCCCTTGTAGGTGCTTTCTCTGCCATAATTGTATCTAGTTCCTCATCAATTGTGTTCAGTTTATCTGGGTTGATAGCATCAAGTGTACAGATGGCTTGTGCGGTCCTTACAGTCTACACTCTGCCTTTGAACAATCACAGTTGAAACTCTCTCACTGTCGTCTGCATCTCCCACCCCCACTCACTGCTGCATTCTTGACCAATCACGTGGCTTTAACCGAAGACTGGGGGCAGGGAATAGAGGACAAAAACAGTCGGCTGCCATTTTGTTGTTATGAGAACGGGCTGGTTCGCGAACGACATTCACTCATTGAGGCAGTTCCGTGTAAGAAAAAAGTTTGTATGCCAAGATAAAGTTCGTATGCCAAGGTAAATTTTTCATAAATGTGACATTCGTAAACCGAGGTATCACTGTCATAATATTTTTTTAAACAACATTATGTTGTTATAAATGTAATCCAATGTCGCTCTTCGCATATTTGGAAGAAGGGAATCCACGTAAACCATCCGGTTCTCTTTTTGTGCATAAATGTGTGATCATGTCCTCACATCCGTCGTCTGTCTGCTGATTGGATCTCCGTGCAGAGCAAATGCATTAGCCCTCCGTATGAAATTTGCATAGTCTGAGAACAAATAATTCCCAAAAGAGAGAAACTTTGGCAAACGTGCTGACAAGCAAGAAGCTCCACTATAAAGGGCCAACACGGTCCAACGTGACAGAACAAGAGCGTCCAAAGCGTGCACGGCCGTAAAAGGTGTTAAACTTAGAGAGGCAATCGAGGCCATTAATCCTGCTTTGGCCTCAAGAGCAGCGACTGTCCGGCTTCCAGCGCCACTTTTGAAAAATATACTGCCAGTTTACGATCCTGCAGCTTTAAATAAACCCTTATTGCCTGCATAAAAAAAAATCAATATTCAATTATGTAATGCATACAAAAGTATTCACATAAAGTTGATTCATAGATACAATTTACATGAAGCTCTATTGCCAAACTACTCAAATAAGTCAACTGATGAATAGAATTAGTGGCCGAAATGAACAGATGACTTACAAATTACTGTGCAGATAAAAGAGTCGGAAGAAAAATGTGAAAAAAGCAGATCAAAAATTTAAGCCATGGCCTCATGTTACAAATTATTCCACCATATGAAAAACTCTGACAAAAAAATGAAATGGAATGCTTTTCAATGATGGAACAAACACCTGTCCTGGCTGTAAGATACAATATGTCGTATTTTCTGGTGTATAAAGGCGTACCGGAGTAAAGGGCGCACCCCCAATGAATGGTGCAGGAAAATGTATCCTGAAAGTGACCTTGAGAGTTTTGAAAGGCGCTTATAAGTGAAATGTCTTATTATTATTATTATTAAATACTTATCCTGTGACTTTAAAGTGACCTTAAGAGCTTTGAAAGGCGCTTATAAAGGAAATGTATTATAGCTGTCGGCAATTGTAAAATAACAGAAAGTGAGTATATTTTGAAGTTGTTCGTTATGAAATCAAAAACTATCAATGTACATATCTATCTATCTATCTATCTATCTATCTATCTATCTATCTATCTATCTATCTATCTATCTATCTATCTATCTATCTATCTATCTATCTATCTATCTATCTATCTATCTATCTATCGGCTGGCTGGCTATCGATTGGCTGTCTATTAGCTATCTAGCTATCTGTTGGCTATCTATTAGCTATCTATCTAGCTATCTACCTATCTGGCTGGCTGGCTATTAGCTAGCTAGCTATTTCTCTCTGTCTCTCTATCTTTCTGTCTATTTGAGTTACTTCCGTGTTGAGTGAACGCTGGCGCGTGTGGCTGCCGCTGCTCGCTCACAAAAAAATGTGTCCTGTGACAGTAAAGTGACCTTGAGAGTTTTGAAAGGCGCTTATAAATGAAATGTATTATTATTATTATTATTTTCAATCTTTTTCCATATAGAGGTAACATTTGAGTTACGACCGGGTTCCGTTCCGACCAAAATCGTCGTAAGTCAAACGGTCATAAGTCGAAATCCCTTCAAAATGCCCAATGTACCGTTTACACGACAGGATAGTATACGATGTCATTGTGTTGTTTTTAAGCAATGTTTTCACGTTGCACTCGATAACAAACCACATCTGCACTCAATGAAAGGGTGTGTGGAAAACAAGTCCGCCAGCCACCATGGTGCTGTGTGGTTTGTTTGGTTCGTCTGCCGAAAACTAGTTCGTTAGCCAAGACTATAGTTGTCATTCTTAATTCATTTCTTGCTTTTTGCCCACTTCCACAGTGATGGCATGCGGTAACACGCATAAAGAAGGTGTGAGTTGACACAAATTCCCAGCGGGCAAATCAGCTCATTTCCAACGGAGCTTGTGCGCCATCTTGTGCATTTTCTGGGTGCTACATTGCTGTCATTGACGGCTCGAATTGGTACGGAAGAGCTTCTTTAATCGATTGCAAAGATTTATGCTTTCCTCTTCAGAACTATTTGAATCATATTCATAACTGGATGAGTAACAAGAAAGCAACTTCTCTGAATCTGAACTCTCTGAAGCCATTGTTTTGATTCTGGAGCGAGGCAGTTTGTGAAGGAGTATCCTGGTGTGACATCACGAACAAGGGGGCGGGACTTTCTGAATCTGCCCAGTTCCAAGCTCATTTTGTGGCAGTTTTGGGAGACTTTAAGTAATTTTTATTGGTGTTTTGCATTTTACTAAAAATTTTAGCCTGCGTGTTTTTGGTATTTTAGATGCTATAAAACGTTTTTCTGATGTCAGTTAGCAAACAAAAAAAATTGTGTTGGTTGTCTTTTAAACGGCTATATACTTTGAAAACCATCACTAGCGTAGTCAATTAGCTCGAGGATTTTGTGAATGTGTGTGAGGAAATGCCGAGAGAGGCTTTGCTGACAACGCAGAGCGATGGAGTGAATCACAAACAAGATTTGTTCCCGTCTGTTCAGTGGGCAAATGAAAAAAAGTCAAACCAAACTCCATCCACTGGCAGATTGAAGGCAAACACAAGAAAGCAAGTCTTTCCTCAGATTTGTTGGTAATGAGCACTCTGGTATTCACAACCAAGGTGCTCATGTGAAGAATTTGTGGAATACTCCAAACCCAAGCTCCTTCCACACGCATTCGTTTAATTGCTCAAAATGAATAAGTGGAGACTCCCAGAATCACTCCCCGCCTTTTGTAGAGCCCCCTTCATGTAGAGCATGCGCTAGTCCTTGCCGCTAAAGTGACTGTTGAACAAAGTTAGTCTTGCTTCAAGGTGACCCACATCTCCGCCTTTGACAGTCTCATCATTTAACGCAAACAAATAGAGCTTTTTACAAGCTCAAGATAATGCTGCATCATGGTTTTTATGAGTGAGCATCACTCTTAACGGATTCCTGCCTCCTCTGCACTTTTTCACATGTTAACAAATCAATGTTGCATGCCATTCATCCTGATCAATGCCTCTTTACACAAACATTCCTCTCGCAAGACACCTTGAACAGAATTTTCACTCCCCTAAAATTTTATGATTATCATTTAACATGATTATTTTTTTCATGATATTCTTCAGTGTATATTTTTTAACACAAATAATAAAACCAATCTAACAGATTCATTATACATTAGTGTTTTGGTCTTTTAAGTCAGGCTTAAAGGACAACCGACGTCTCCGGACAAGTTGTGTCCATAATTTGTAAAATGGCTTCAAATGACTTCTACTGAGCATATTTTACAAAGATTCCACCGCATATAGCTATATTTTACGTTTTAAGACTCGCGCTGAAGATTCAGGAAGTCTCGTTTTCGAGTTGATGACGATGCCTGACGTGACGTCACGTCTGTAACGCCCCTGAACGAGAAAGCGACACACAATGCATTTTGGGTACTTTGTTTGGTCTGAAAACTTCGTGTTTGTTGGATCAAAGTTGGTGTTGATCTGTGTTGATGGCGAAATTAGAAGGAAAACACATAACTAACGCAATGGTGAATCGTTGCGTTGCACCAAGACCACTATTTGATACTAGTTGACACAAATTCCCAGCAGACAAATTAGCCCATTTCCAACGGAGCTTGGGCGCCATCTTGTGCATTTTCTGGGCGCTACATTGCCGTCATCGACGGCTCGAATTTATATTGATAGGACTCCTTTAATCGATTGCAAACATGTATGCTTTCCTCTTCAGAACTATTTGAATCATATTCATAACTGAATGAGTAACAAGAAAGCATCTTCTCCGAATCTGAAGCCATTGTTTTGATTCTAGAGCACGGCAAGACGTCCTAGGGTGACGTCACAAACAAAGGGGCATTCTGAAACTCGGCACCTCCGGGGTCATTTTGAAGTAGTTTTGGGACACTTTAACTCATTTTCATTGGTATTTTGCATTTGACTGAAAATAATATGTATTGGGTATTTTAGATGCTATAAATGTTTTTCTGATGTCAGTTAGGAAACAAAAAAAATGGTGTCGGTTGTCCTTTAAATGAAGATAAAGGCAAATGAACCTCAAATTTATTGGGGAATTGAAAATATGACGTAGAACGCCATTCCCAAATTAGTTTGGATTTTGTTTGTTTTTTTCATGCTTGGGTGCCGATAAAGCACTGGCCATGGCCTCTGGCAATGTTTTTTTTCTTTTTCACAAGGGGGCAGCATTTCCCTTTTTCCCTTTTGAGCGCTTTGTTCCAGCTTCAGCTGTTGTAGAAGCCCTATATAAACCAATATGTATGTATTGCATTATATTTTGAACAGCCGCCTTCATTTCAAGCTCATTTAACTCCAGACCCATATCATTTAGGAATTAACTCTTTTTATCTGATGAAAAAAGAGAGTCTAAGGCTTCTAACGCTGTCTTGGATGTTTATGTCGTCCTAAAACTCAATATTCTCTGGGTCCTGGAATTCAAGTGACAATGACAAAAACCCTGGCACTGGATTAAAGTAAACGGCAGCCCCTCCGCCATATTGAATGTGTCACAGACACACTTGTATCCGTCAGTTTATAATTCGCACAGTGGTCGCGGAACGCGGTGGAGCCGTTCCCAGTTGTCTGTGGACAATAGGTCGAGTACACTCTGAACTTGTTGCCAGCATCTCGCCGGGCCTGTACAGACGAACAACTATCACACTCGCATCGAGGGACAACTTGGAATGTACCATTCTTCTACTTATTCTACTTCTACTACTACTTCTTCTACTAGTTCCTCTACTCATTCTACTTCTATTTCTACTTCTATTTCAACTTCTACTACTTGTACTTCTTGTACTTCTCGTATACTCCTTCTACTTCTTCTACTTCTACTAATTCTACTACTTCTTGTACGTCTTGTACTCCTTTTACGTATACTACTACATCCTCTACTTCCACTACTTCACTTCCGGGTTGAGGGAACGCTGGCGCATCTGGCTGCCGCTGCTCACCCGCAGAAAAAAAATATCCTGTGACTGTAAAATGACCTTGAGAGTTTTGAAAGGCCCTTGTAAATGACATTTATTATTATTATTATTATTATTATTATTATTATTGGACACATTTTTGTACATGTCTAGCAGTGAATGAGTTAAGACATATTTGCATAAATGTACTGACCACTATGACCTGGAGTCATTTAATTGTTAACTTCAAGACCATTGCTCAAAACCAATTGTGGTATGAACATAAATCAAGAATATCACACTAATAATCAGTTGAAAAACATATCACTTCAATTTGACCTACATTTGGTTTGAATTTGATGAATAATTATACAACCAATCTTCCAAATTGTCACAATGATCTGTTGATTGTACGTACAGAAGGTCATTGTGCGTTCCACTGTGATTTAATGTTTATTTTCCGAGCGCAGGATTCATAAACATGTCTTCTCTCGCCCATTAAACCATTCTTATAGCTCCCCTCAGAGCCACTAGCTAATTGGTGTCTTTGTGGTCGTATTGGTGTCGCTATTCTCCACACAGACCTTTTATGAGGCCTGCAAGTAACTCCCGATTCCCAGCCCTGGGTGGCTGCGGCTGCTCGTCGCCATATCCCAGGACTCCGGCTCGCTCGGTGAAGGCTTCATTAAGCAGAAATAGGCGGTGGTACCAGAGCGAGGGAACAGCTGTTTAGCTAAGCGCGTGCATTGTTAGCCAGCCTCCGCCGTATGGCTAACTGCCGAGTTCAGTCCCCTAGCTTCTAATAGAATGCTCGTTAGGAGAAAAGAGGACAAGTCAATGGGAAAACAGTGACGCGATGCGTCCCGGGCAATTTGTCGTCAGCCCCCCCGGGCTCTATTAAACATCTGTACAGAGGAACCGTCCCTCTGTGGATCCACCGCATATAACCCGTGTTGAACCCTGACCTAGGCACCAGGCAATGAGCAGCTGTGGCGTGGTGAACCGAGTTCCCCTCGGAGATGACTTCGAGTGTGCTACCAAAAACATGCATTCACACCCTCGCAGGGACAGAAAGATGCAAGATTCAAAACAAACAGAAAACCCAAAAGACGATACCTTGAGTGTCATGGTCCTCGAGATAGAATCTGTGTGCCTTTGCATGCTTGTGCTCAGACAAATGTCCCTGCAGCACTGTGGTGTTAAAGTCTCCAAACACTGTAGACGTTGCTGCATTAATTTGTCAGTAAGCCAAAAGCGCAAGTGTGCTTCCTCATGTCACAACTCATGAAGATGGTAAGGACGATGGAAAGCTGCGACACCGCGAGACGCCACTGTGAATATTTAAATTGTGCTCATGGGAACAGAGACATATCAGAGCCAAAAATAGGCTTTCCGTCACAGTAGAAACATACCCCGGGCTTGATTTCACTGACACTGACTGTGAGTAGGGATTTGCCAGCATGCAAAGTGCAGGTACATAAATACAAGGGGGGAGGGGAACTCATCTCATCCGTGTGAGGTGGAACTGAAGTGTCTCTTGTTTTTTTGGGGGGGAAAAACGACACAGTTATGGTAATTGCTGTCAGATCGAATTTTTTTCCCCAAGTGTTGCCAATGATAAACATATTGTGAACAAATTAGAAAGAGGAACATATTCTATATGTTTATTTAGGGTGGTCTCAGAGATGTTGGATGTGGCATATTTGTTGGGCGGCTGGTTTCAGATCAATCAACCTCTGATAGGAAATCATCAATAAGAAAGACCCACAAAATATTGAGTGTGATAGTTGTTCGTCTGTACAGGCCCGGCGAGATGCTGGCAACAAGTTCAGAGTGTACTCGGCTGGGATCGGCGTCCCGCGACCACTGTGCGAATAATAAACTGACGGATACAAGTGTGTTTGTGACACATTCAATATGGCGGAGGAGCTGCTGTTTACTTTAATCCAGTGCCAGGGTTTTTGTCATTGTCACTGCAATTCCAGGACCCACAGAATATTGAGTTTTAGGACGACATAAACATACAATGCAGCATATGAAAGCAGAAACAAAAAGTTAATTCCTAAATTCTATGGTTCTGGAGTTATATAAGCTTGAACTGAGGGCAGCTGTCGTAAAATACAATGCAATTCATACACATTGGTTTATATAGCGCTTTAACAATAGCTGAAACTAGAAAAAAAGGAAATGCTTCCCCCTTGTTGAAAGTACAAAAACATTTCCAGAGGCCATGGCCAGCGCTTTATCTGCACCCAAACAAGAAAAAAGAAAACCCGAACAAATTCGAGAATGGCACTCTACGTCATACAGTGATACCTCGGTTTACAAACCCCTTGGCTTATGAACCTTTCAGTTTATGATCATTAAATTTATGAAAATTTTACCTTGGCATACAAACAATTTTTCGGGATACACACGGAGCGCCACAATAAGCGATGTGTTGTTCGCGAATGAGCCCGTTCTTCTAACAAGAAAATGGCAGGCCGCTTGTTTTTGTCCTCTATTCCCCGCCCCCAGTCTTCGGTTAAAGCCGCGTGATTGGTCAAGAATGCAGCAGTGAGGGGAGGTGGTTTAAACATTAAAGAGACAGGCAAATGACAGAGAGAGTAAGAAAATGGATAGAAAACAGCGACATTTGGACTCGTTTCAACTTTTCAACTGATAGTTCAAAGGCAGAGTGTAGACTCCAAGGTTAAAATTCCCATCAATCAGGCTCCACAAATAACCCGCACAAGCCATCTGTACACTTGATGCAAAAAGCTAAAGCACAATTGATGAGGAACTAGGTTAAATGATCGCAGAGAAAGCACCTACAAGGGATCATTCCTCAACATGGTGAAAGAAGAAGGCTACGTTCCTCATCAAGTGTTGAATGCTTATGAAACTGACCACTCCATTCCATCAAGCCATCAATGATGGGAAATTAAACATTTTTTTTATCCAGTACAGTTTATTTCTTTAATTATAATACCATGGCACATTAATTTTACATAAATTAAGGTATAATTTGTGTAGTTTTAAGGTTTAGAAAATTAGAAAATTATGTTTTATGGGGACCTGGGAACGGATTATTCTCATTTTAATGGTTCCCTATGGGAAAAGAATTTTTGGGATACACATTTTTCGCCTTACACCCTGTCTGGGAACCAATTAAATTTGTGAACCAAGGTATCACTGTACTTTCAAATCCCGAATAAATTTGTGAATGGCAGTGAATGCGTTAATGACATAGTATGTGCACTGCTGCTTTGCTCCATTGTGCCACTGTTGACTTGTGTTGTCCTTGTATGCACACATAAGTTGGCATTCAAGTGAACTCTCTGTGCTGTTGCGGTAGCGGCGGCGGAGGCTTTGTGACTGTGTGTCTCTGAGGCAGCGAGAGCATTAAGTTGCCTTTCTGCATCAGCGGACACACCTCCCATTATCAGTCTTCTACGTTCCAAACCAAGCTGTGGGGGGGGGGACAACAAAAATAAACTATAGTTGCTCGAGTCAGTTTGCTTTCTTTTGTTTCTTACTTCGTAAAAAAATCTAATTCGCTGCAATCTGTCTGCTTTCATATCATCTCAAATAGCCTCCTCCTTCTATAGCACTTCCCGTGCCAGGGTGAGAACAGCTGTAGCTACATGAAATCCCCCGAAGTGGGATGATACGTCGACTTACATGTACACATACACTGTGTGCGTGTACGCATGTATTTGTTTGCTTGTGCAACATAGCCGAGTTGAGGTGAGTTGAGCTGGGGGGCAGGGCAAGAGTATTTACACAGGCCAACCTTTAAAACCAGATAATCCCATCGGAGTTGGACATGCAGGGCCAGAGCTGTACAGTATCCTGGTCTATGGGCTTGCGTGTCTTGTGCGCATGTCTGCTCCAGATTCTGAATATGCATGCTTATAAAATTGCTCTTAACCGTGAGCTCCACAATTGGACAAACGTGTGCTGATCTCAAAGCCTTCCCTAGTTTAGTTTCCATTTGCATGTATTCAGGATTCTAAACCTACAGGTGTTTGATGCTCTTCTGAGTCCGGTCAGAAGAGCCATTACCATAATCAAATCTCCTCATGATACAAGCATGCATTAGAATACCCTGGTTTGCTCTGTGCATTCAATCCTTCAATTTAGATGATTAATTTATGACGAAAAACAAAGTCTCATTTTGGTCAGCACATGTCCACCTCATATTGCATAGGTGCAAGGTTCGATTCCGGCTATGTCCTTGCAGTGTGTATAGGGTTTGCTTGTTTTCATCGTACCTGCATGGATTTTTTTTTTTCCTGGTACAGTGATACCTCGGCTTACAAACGCTTTAGCTAACGAACATTTCACTTTACGGACGTTAATTTTGCGAGAATATAATCTTGGCATATTAACTATTTTTGGGAAACACAGGGCGCGGCACAATGAGTGATGTGTCGTTTGCGAACGAGCCGGTTCTTGGAGCGGGATCACTGAAGTGAATGAAGCTGAAAATGGCAGCCGTTTTTTTCCCCTCTATTCCCCGCCCCCAGTCTTCGGTTAAAGCCGCGTGTGATTGGTCAAGATGCGTGTTAGAGGCAGGAGGGGACACACGCAGCAGGACACACGCAGCAGTGAGCGGAGTGAGTCGTTACAGAAACAGAAACACGCACACACACGAAAAGGAGACGACAGAGCTTGAAACAAAAAACAAAACTAAACAAAAAACAAAAGTGAAATTATGATAAAATGGATAGAAAACACTGTGAAATTTGGACTTGTTTCAACTTTATTGATAGTTCAAAGGCAGAGTGGAGACTGCAAGGTTAAAATATCCCATCAATCAGGCTCCACAAATAACCGGTACAAGCCATCTGTACAATTTGAAGAGAACATACAAGCAAGGGAACCAGCTATTAATGAAGTTTCTAGTTTGTCTGACTGCATTTCTTGCTTTTGCAATATCACAACTTCTAAGATGTACAACCCAGAGCTCCTTGAGACACTTTATGCTAAAAGCTATCCATTCCATCAAACCATCAACGACCATCACAAAGGTAAATACGACTTTAGTATACTGTACAGTTTATTTCGTTAATTGCAATACAATAGCACATTTATTATACATGACATAAGGTATATTGTGTGTCGTTGTAAGGCCTATTTAGTTGAAAATTATGTTTTATGGGGACCTGGGAATGGATTATTCTAATTTTAATGGTTTCCTATGGGCAATTAATGTTAGGAAGATGGTCAAAGAAGACAGTCTAAGGTTTCTTGCGCTGCATTTGAATGTTTATGTCGTCCTATAACTTAATATAATCTGTGGGTCCTGGAATTCCAGTGACAATGACAAAAACCTTAGGACTGGAGTGGACATGGTTTAGCACATGTCTGGCAGTGAATGAGTTAAATATGAATGAATAAAACTGCCATAACATTGTCCTCACCAGGCACTGCATGACCAATTTTAGTGACGTGCAATTCTTAATTAATTTTTGGACGGACTATTAATCCTTCATCTTTCCAAGACCTTTCGACAATATAATGCTGCTTATTAGAGCTGTAAAATCACATTATTTGTGTGTGTGTGTGTGTATGTGTGTGGAGCCGGGTTAATATAAAAAATTGCAGATTCATTGGGATTACATTTATATTACAAAATCTAAGTTGTCTCCATAAATGTCAAATGCATGACATACATTTAGAAATTAGATATTCATAACCATCCATCCATCTTCTGCCGCTTATACGGGGTCGGCAGCTTCAGTAGGGAAGCCCAGTCTTCCCTCTCCCCAGCCACTTCTTCCAGCTCGTCCTGGCGCATCCCGAGGCGTTCCCAGGCCAACAGGCTGACATAGTCTCTACAGCGTGTCCTGGGTCGTCCCCGGGGTCTCCTGCCAGTGGGGTAGCTCGGAACACCTCACTACGGAGGCGTCCAGGAGGCATCCTAATCAGATGCCCGAGCCACCTCATCTGGCTTCTCTCGATGTGGAGGAGAAGTGGCTGGACTTTGAGCCCCTCCTGAATGACCGAGGTTCTCACTTTATCTCTAAGGGACAGCCCGGACACCCTAAACTCATTTCGGCCGCTATTCATAACTATGCAGACAATATATAGATTGGTTTAACCCATGGGCAAACTACGGCCCGGGGGCCACATACGGCCCTTTAGGGTTTTTAATCCGGCCCACCGAACTTGTCCAAATTACAGTAAAAACAGTGTCTGAAAGTCATGACAAAACGTTAGCGGACAACAGGGCATAGAACTCTGAAAAACAGGCTGGCCAATTTTTCACAACTTGAAACACAATAAGACGAGTAATCGCAAAACGCAAAGTACATATATATATTTTTTTTTAATTAGGGCTGTACCTACCATAAATGCTACCTTGCTTAATTTCCACTAAATATCCGTTGTTGAAGATTTTGCTCCAGTTGTCGTTTGTCGTCATGGTGCACAATACAATGTTTGCGTTGCGTTGTCTGCTAGAAGCCACTAAGCGCCTTTCATAACTTTCAAGTACACTTTACAGTCACGGTATCATGTAAGTTTACCTTTTGTAGCATCACAAATTTTCCATCTATCTTCTGAGCTGAGGTTCTGTGCATCTATTTTTGAAAATGATATGCAAATGCACAACTTTATCACGCTTGGGAAAGTCTGAAGCACAAAGCAGGCTTCTGATTGGCTGCTGTGCCGAGTATGCAAATTTCAACTGCAGGTAGCCTATGACTGTGTGCTTGGAAACGATACACGTGTACTGTGTAATATGTGTACTGAGCGCGTGATGGCGAAGGCGTCCGTGGCGAGTTTGTAGAGCGCGCGGTCAGGACAATCCAGCCATGATTTTGCGGAGTTTAACACAAGTAGTTGTTATTGAGCTTGAGTATTTCATTGTGTAATATGTTTTCAATGTTGAAAGTGATTCCATTTTTCAATAAACGGGCGCAATCTTGATAAATCACAGTGCGTATGTTATTTTAATCTATTTCCATTTCCTCCTCCCAGTACATATCTGCAAAATAGTATGTAATATCTTGCATATTCCTTGAGACAAATTTATTAACTGATAAGGGCTATTTTTCACATCGAAAGACAGTTAATAAATTGGGTTCTAGTGTTCTTACTGTGCTATGAGGTTTGCACACACTACATTTAATGCTGTAGGTTTAGTATATCCGGCCCAAACACTCCCTCTAAATGCTCCTGGCACCTCTGTCAAATTTTAGAACCCATTGTGGCCCACGAGTCAAAAAGTTTGCCCACCCCGGGTTTAACTGCATGTCTTATCACTTTATAAATGTTTTCTGAATGTCATTGTATCTTTTTTTTTTTACTTGGTCACACGCCTACATAGCCTTGCCAATGTCCCTAGACACTAGGGACATTGGTTTATAGGCTTCATAGGCATGATTGTTTGAATTTCATGTGGAAGATTTCTGACAGATCACACCTTTGAGATCAACCAAAACAGAGATTGACATGACAAAAAATTCAATTGACACACTCCCATATCATGTGCAATGGCTTCCCAGAAGTTTGTGAGTTTTTTTGCGTCAATAGTTGTTCGGGAGGGAGGTAGTGTTACTTTATCCATTTTTACTTCCTTAGGGTGTAATGACCGCATGTCCCAGTAGGTTTGTCCATATTGTGTATATTGAAGCAGATGAAACCCCTCAAGGGTAGAAATCACACAATTCCCACTTATCTGGTGCACAGCCCAAGCAGCTGTGATGGCTTTCGGTAGGGTTAGCTCAAAGCATTTTAATTTAACTGTATTTTGTGCTGCTCTGCCACTCGCGTATCGGGTCATATTGGTTTTCGATGCTCTGAGACTGTGAGTAAATAGGACTGTGTGTATTAGATTTGGGGGCCCAGAGATGAAATCTGATTTCCGTAAACTCAGCAAGAAAGATGGCTTGCTGTTAGTTTCCTCACATTCTAGACCACGTACATCTGGCACGTCCTATCAAATTCACATTAAGTTCATAGTATCCGTGAGCCTATGATTTCCTTGAAACAACTCTGCATCCGTGTTTGTGTGACAACATTGGCATTTACTTTGTATACAATACAAAACAATACATGTTTATTTATCTAGCACTTTAACAAAGCACTTAAAATGGACAGCTATCATATGCAGCTAAGTAAAGATAGTGGAAAGCACCAATGAGTGAAACCAAGATCAAGTCGAAATCATGCAGAGTCGAATGCCAAAGAGTACAAGTGAGTTTATAGACGGGTTTTAAAGATAGGCAGTGACGGGGCTTGCCGAATGTTCAGTGGCAGGTCATTCCAGAGAGTGGGACCAGGCTTGATCCCCTCTGAGCCTCCGATTAGTTTTTGGCACATCTAATAATGTTTCGTCAGCAGAACTGAGGCATCGGGAATGTGTGTAGGGGTGGATAAGCTCGGAGTGGCAAGGAGGAGCGAGGCCATTTAAAGATTTGAAGACAAATAATAAGATCTTGAAAATGACTCTAAAAGGTATAGGGAGCCAGTGAAGGGAAGCCAGAGTAGGAGTTATGTGCTCCCTCTTACGAGTACCAGTCAAGAGGCGAGCAGCAGCATTCTGGACCAGCTGGAGATGCGTCGTGGACGATTGGCTAACTCCAAAGTAAAGCACATCACAGTAATAGAGCGGAGATGTGACAAATGCATGAATTTCTGCTCATGAGAAAGGAGAGGTTTTATTTTAGCCAGTTGTGTAACATGAAAGAAGCTTGATCAGTGGTTCTTAACCTGGGTTCGATCGAACCCTAGGGGTTCGGTGAGTCGGTCTCGGGTTCGGTGGATCCTCCGCCACAGAGGTCCACCCCTCAGTCTAGTCTGCAGTTAGTAGGCAGTCATTGGATTGGATTGGATTTGCCTTTATTCGTCTCACAGTGGAGAAATTTACATTTCAGAGCAGCAAAGTTATGAAAGGAATGAATGTAGAAAAACAAAATACAGGAGCTGCTGGAAAGGCAGCCACTCTCGCGGCGCCGTCTTGAAGTCAAAAGAACAAAAAAAAAACATGAAATAACAAATAACATGACAACAAAAAGACACAGAGAGTCATTCATTCTGAAGCACTTTCTGTACCCTCTTTTTTACATGAAGCAGTTCCAGATGAAAGAGGAGAGCATCAAAGTGTCTCTTCACCAGTGAATCAGGGACATCATGGTGGAATGTGCACGTCGACTAGAAGCTAAATGTTGAAAGCAAACAGACAGCTGTAGCATCCATTGATGAAAAGATTGTCTCACATCTCCTGTCCAACGTGAATCCGCTTCAATTCCAAGCCGTGATAGTTCCACATACGCATCGGCTCCATTGGAAGAAGGATTTGGTGAATGAGCATATGAAACTGGTGGGGTTCGGTACCTCTAACAACATTAAGAACCACTGAGCTAGATTTAACAAGAGCACAAATTTGTCGGTCAAGTTTAAAGTCACTGTCCAGTTTAAGACCAAAGTTTGAGACTGTTGACTTCAGATAAGGACCCATGCTATGGCTAGACATGCGACTGCATCCCTACTTCACATCAGCCATTGCTGTTCTGGTCCAAGTACACAGGAACGCTTTTTTTAAGAGGTGGATCTTCGAACTGAAGGCAATAAAGGGATGAGTCAGCGGATATTGAGGAGTGACAGTTAATTTCAGGCAGAGGTGTGTGCCAGCTGATAACAGATTGACGTTACAAAATGGATTGGACAAGTAATTAATATATATCACACTGCCTCTATTTAGGACACTAATGTATCATATTGAATGTCCCAGGAGGAAAAAAAATAGAGTGACACGAAACATCTCAACGGCTGGCTCGGTGTCAACCTCATTTGAGCTTAAGATCATATACGTACGTAGCCCTTGACTTACAGCAGGTTAGAACAGAGCTTGATAATTATAGGTCAGGTCATGTTCTTCCAGACTCAATTCCTTTGAGCGAGCCTTTAAGAACAGAGGTGGAGATGTGCTGGGACACTATCTATCTAGTTAAATTATCTCTTTTCCAGATTTGACTATAGTTTTATCCATCCGTTCAATGTAATATTGTTTCAAGAGTTAAAGCTGTTCAATGATAAGCAGCCTTGAGTCCTGTTACTACAAATCATTTTGGCCAGATGAAGAGACAACATTGCAACACCTGAATCTTCTTTTGCATTTTTCCACATCGTTGCTACTGCCCTTAATCCTCTCTTATCCTCCTCTGACCTGCACCCAACACCCCACCCCATCCCCACCCACCTCCAATCACTCTGCCTTGAGTGGTAAAATGAGAATGGATGCCTACAAACCTGTTTATCCATGTCTGTTTGTCAAAGATGCATTTTCTACTTTTGGCTGAAATGAGGCAAGTCTGATTGATGAATGCTTTTGTCCGTACATTTTAATCTCCATTAGCGAGCCGGCATCACCACGACACTGTGTGTCTCTCGCTCAAAATAAATGATTTAAAGGGATCGGTCTACATTAGCGTCGTGAGTGATCACTGATCAGCTCAATGTGGACTTCCGCCTGCAGCACATTTAACTCAAAAATGTCTGAATTCCTAGTTGATTTTGAATTGTTTGAGTCCCTTTTCAGTCATGGTGGAACGTTTCCAAGCCAATTTTATGGCGGCGTAGGTCATAAACCTGTTGTCTCAATGTGCACTTCCAGTAAGTGGCTAGGGTAGCTAAAGACTCTGCCATCGTAACTGACTTAATAAGCGTTTACAGTATGAAGCATCAGTCTCTGAATGCAGACATATTGCTCCCCAGGGATAGGCTTCTGCATTACTGCGGCTATTCGACACAGATAAGACGCACACACACACACACACACACACACACACACACACACACACACACACACACACACACACACACACACACACACACACACACACACACACACACACACACACACACACACGCTCGACTGGCCCTAAAATGAAAGCAGTGTTTAAGATTCTACAACAGTGGGGAATATCTGTCTCAAACAGTGCAAGAAAAAAATCAAATATCCATTTTTTGAGGATGTTTAACGCATTTATTGTAGTGTATCTTGATTTAAGAGAAATTATTTAATAAATGCCCTGGAAGGTAGGTAGGTAGGTACAGTAGGTAGGTAGGTATGGAGCTAGGTACAGTAGGTAGGTATGTAGGTAGGTCCAGTTGGTAGGTATGTAGGTAGGTACAGTTGTAGGTAGATAGGTATGTAGGTAGGTACAGTTGTAGGTAGGTAGGTAAGTATTTATCTAGGTACAGTAGGTAGGTATGTTGGTAGGTAGGTATGTTGATAGGTACGGTCGGTAGGTATAGTTGTATGTAGATAGGTACAGTAGGTAGGTAAGTATGTAGCTAGGTACAGTAGGTAAGTATATTGGTAGGTTGGTAGGTAGATACCTTGATCTGTCTGACTAACGGAGGACCCCTTCCAACCCAATTCATTCGTTCATTGGAGATTGTACTGAACTATTGCTGACTCCATTGTGATCCGAGTAGCAAAAATAAAGAGCTCCTCTCACTCCATTGGGTTTTTTTCACCCTTATTGTCATTGATTCTCCCTTTATTTGTCACTTTTGACAATCTTCCAGAAAGTACTGTCAACATTGGCTAATGAACATTTATCTTTTTCTGTGTCATGTTCGCATCCATGGTGTATGGACAAGGCCAGCGCATTGCACCCCTATCCTATTTCCATCCGATGTTTATATGGCACGCCACCTTAAATTAGCCCGAGCCCGCTTGGCATCTGGGCGCTGGGCTGATGGCACAATGTGCAAAACAGGGGCTGGGGGTGTCAGACGCTGGACGAGAAGTAACACACACACACACACACACACACACACTTAGAAGAATAAAATGAAGAATGTGTTTACGCTACTGGAACCTGAGCCGGTCTTGCACGTTCGTGTCTGCTGCTTGCTTGCGTTAATCAGCTTGGATGCAGCTGCTGGTTTGACCCTTAAAAAGGTTATAGTAGGTGAAGCTGTTCGAATAGCTTTATCATTTTGCGAGATGAATGTGAATTGCAGCACATCAGAGGGAGTTTTTGTTTCTGACGTGTCATCTGGTTTCGGTTCATTAACTGTGTTTTACATAACTTTTGATCTTCTTGTTCAGGCAAAGAAACGTTGCACTGCATGTGGCGCCTAATTAGCTTGCTAAATTATACGACACAGTGTGCCCACCAGTGCTGGTCTTGTGGGTGTACTGTATTTGCAGATATGACATTTAGCCTGAAGATATTTGCTGTTTGTTTGGAAGATTGGCCATCCCTTAAAGGACAACCGACACCATTTTTTTTGTTTCCTAACTGACATCAGAAAAACGTTTTATAGCATCTAAAATACCCAAAACACGCAGGCTAATGTTTTTAGTCAAATGCAAACACCAATAAAATGGACTTGAAGTGTCCCAAAACTGCCAAAAAATGAGCTCGGAAGTAGGCAGATTCAGAAACTCTTGCCCCCTTGTTCGTGACGTCACTATTGGTCACACACTGCCTTCCTCAAATTCCATCAAAACAAGACTTCCTGAATATTCAGCGCAAGTCTTAAAACGTAAAATATAGCTATATGCGGTGGAATCTTTGTAAAATGCGCTCAGTAGAAGTCATTTGAAGTGATTTTACAAATTATGGACGCAAATTGTCTGGAGGTGTCGATTGATTCATATTCCGAGAGCACACATGTGTGGTATGTTTATGCTCTTTGTGTACATGTAAATGGTAAGTCTGAATTTAATTCTGTAGTCAGATGGGATCAGACAGACTCTTTTAAGCTTCTAAGCCAGATCCAATGCATTGAAAAAAAAAAGGGTCGTCGTAAGCAATATCCACACACTGCCTGCTTCCAGATTGGTATCCAGTTCGCCACCTTCAATACCCCCACAGCGAATTTATTTCTGCCAGCACTTAGGTCCCTGAGCTTTTCACCCCCCACTCCCTGTCATTCTTTCTTGCCATCATCGCGCTAAACCCCTCCGGATCCCCTCAAAGGGACCGAAACCTCTTGAGATGATTTGTCAGTCACAAATGCAACTATGCCTTCCCGGTGGCTTTTCTTGGCCCCCCCAAAAAAGAAAAAAAAGTTACATCCATCCCATCTGGCTGTCACGGGCAAAATGTTGCCAAGAATAGAACCTCGCCATCTTTCCATATTTCACGGCTGAGCTGACAACGTTATGTGCAACTTATATCTTTGACCCTCCTGTGACGTACACGGCATCTGATTTGTACGTAAGGAGCTTTTCAATGTACTCTTTGCTTCTTGTTTCTTCACGGTTGTTCGGGTGTTAAAGGACAACCAACGCTTCCGGACAAGTAGTGTCCAGAATTTATAAAATCACTTGAAATGACTTCGACTGAGCGTATTTTACAAAGATTCCACGGCATATAGCTATATTTTACGTTTTAAGACTGGTGCTGAATATTCAGGAAGTCTTGTTTTCGTGTTGGTGACGATTCCTGACGTGACGTCACGTCAGGAACGCCCCTGACCTAGAAAGTGACACGCAATGCATTTTAGGTACTTTGTTTGATCTGAAAACGTTGTGTTGATCCGTGTTGATGGCGAAATTAGAAAGAAAACATAAATAACGCGATGGTGAATCGTTGTGTGTTGCACTAAGACTACTATTTGATACTAGTTGACACAAATTTCCAGCAGACAAATCAGCCCATTTCCAACAGACCTTGGGCGCCATCTTTTGCATTTTCTGGGACACTACATGCGGTCATTGACGTCTCGAATTGATATGGGAGGACTTCTTTAATCAATTGCAAACATGTATGCTTTCCTTTTCAGAACTACAGTAAAGTCTCGTTATATCGATATCGGATATATCGATAGTCCCGGTTATATCGATACTATTTCCATGCACGCACGGAGAAAATTACATGCAAACAGGGTCGGATATATCGATAGTCCCGGTTATATCGATATTTTTTCGGACTCCCTTGAATATCGATATAACGAGACTTTACTGTATTTGAATCATATTCATAACTGTATGAGTAACAAGAAAGCATCTTCTCCGAATCTGAAGCCATTGTTTTGATTCTCGAGCAAGGCAAGACGTCCTGGTGTGGCGTCACGAACAAGGGGGCGGCACCTTCTGAAACTCGGCATCTCCGAGGTCATTTTGAAGTAATTTTGGGACACTTTAACTCGTTTTTATTGGCGTTTTGCATTTGACTAAAAATATCAACCTGCGTGTTTTGGGTATTTTAGATGCGATACAACGTTTTTCTGATGGCAGTTAGGAAACAAAAAAATGGTTTAGGTTGTCCTTTCAGCGTGCAGTATCTGTCAAAACAAGCAAGAGTCATGACTTTTACTTCTGCCGCCCAACTATCACATGGCCCATCGTCCAATTAAGCACAGTCTCTGGGAACTATAGACTCTAATCATTTCCTCTCAGCTCCCTCTCAGGAATCTATTTGTGGACACAGCAGGAGAATCGGGAGGAATCAGAAAACATCTTTAACAACTTGTCTCATCTAATTAGATTAGCAGAGACGCTTACGCAGTCATGACATGGAGATACACACAGATAACCCTGTAATAACTCATTATTCTTCCCATTTCCGCAGTGCCGCCTATTTGAGGCGGCGCGAGTGTTGTTGTGCCCCCATATCAGGCTTGCATCTAAACACAACATGCGGCATGGAGCGAGCGCGGTGAATGCTGCCTCGAATGCCAGAACACAATGAAGGACATGGAGATAAACAGCCTTTGCTTCTCGCAGGCAACGGCATTAGTAACACTTGCGTGATTGCAATTGGAAAGGCTTCAACGTGCAACCCCCTGGTCTTAGCGCGGAGGCTGCGCGAGAAAGTTATGACTATGTAGATGTGACTCAATGACGAGGGCAAAAGAGTGGTTTGATCACTGTAGTTTCTTTATGGGCTGAATAAAAATGTATGTATGTGATCCTTTAATCAGAATCTTTTTTGGCCAAGTACAGTGATACCTTGGCTTACGAACTTAATTGGTTCCCAGACAGTGTGCAAGGCGAAAAGTGTGTATCCCAAAAATTAATTTCCCATGGGAAATCATTAAAATGAGAATAATCCGTTCCCATGTCCCCATAAAACATAATGTTCTACTTTCTAATTTTCTAAGCCTTAAAACTACGCAAAATATACCTTATTTAATGTATAATAAATGTGCTATGGTATTATAATTGAAGAAATAAACTGTACTATATATTAAAGTCGTTTTATTTACCTTTGTGATGGTCGTCGATGGCTTGATGGAATGGAGTGGCCGGTTTCATCAACCTTAAACACTTGATGAGGAACGTAGCCTTCTTCGTTCACCATCTTGAGGAATGATCCCTTGTAGGTGGTTTCTAGGCGATAATGTTACCTTGTTCCTCATCAGTTTTGTTCTGTTTAGCTGGGTTGATAGCTTTTTGCATCAAGTATACAGATGGCTCGTGCTGGTTATTTGTGGAGCCTAATTGATGGGAATTTTAACCTTGCAGTCTACACTCTGCCTTTGAACTATCAAAGTTGAAACAAGTCAAAATTTCACCGTTTTATATCAAATTTTCACTCTCTCTTTAATGTTTAAACCACATCCCCTCACTGCTGCGTTCTTGACCAATCACGTGGCTTTAACCGAAGACTGGGGGCGGGGAATAGAGGACATTTTCTTGTTAGAACGGGCTCATTCATGAACGACACATCACTCGTGGCGCTTCGTGTGTATTCTGAAAAATAGTTTGTATGCCAAGATAACATTTTCATAAATTTAACATTCGTATACCAAAAAGTTCGGCTGCTAAGGGGTTCGTAAACCGAGGTTTGGGGGGGGGATATGATATGTTTGGTTGAATTCTGTGAAACATTCATTGCGATCGATTCAAAGACTGAAAGTCAAAGTGTTTTGTAAGCTACCAACTCTAATTGAAGTAAATGAATCATGTCTTTCATATTAATGCTTGAATTTGCCTTCATTTCAGTGAACGCCACAACAAACAATAAATCCAAAACATTGATGTCGAATCAATCTGATATTTTTTGTTGTAATAAATATTTTTTTGTTTGTTTGTCCAAACGCATAAATAAGAGGAGGACAAAATAAGTACCTATTAAAATGCAATCACAATATAGCGAGGAAAAATGTCATTTGATTATTTTTCAAAACCGTTAAAGAAGCATACAATGAACTTATTTTTGTGACCTTTAAATGTCTAAATGTCAAGTGATTGTGTTCACATCTACCAAACTTGCCACCGACTGACAAGAAGTACCATTCAAACATTTTATTTCATGCCTCAAATTTGGGTCTTAAACTGGACAGTGACTTTAAATGTGACCGACAAATTGGTGCTGTTGTTAAATCCAGCTTCTTTCATCTTCGGCAACTGGATAATATAAAACCTCTCCTTTCTCATGAGCACCTTGAAGCAGTAATTCATGCTTTTGTCACATCTTTGCTCGATTACTGTAATGCCCTTTACTTTGAGTCAGCCAATCCTCCATGAAACATCTCCAGCTGGTCCAGAATGCTGCTGCTCGCCTCTTGACTGGTACCAGTGTCTGAAACAACGTCTGCCCGGACGCCAGGGGCGTGCAACTTTTACATCGCGCATACAGCTTACAAAACATCTCCGCCCGGGTGGCCGACAAATTCAAGAAAAAAAATTAAAGATTTTTTTTCAAATCAAAGGTTTGCTTTATCGAATAAAGCAAGCGTTTGAACGAAGATTTCAAAATCTGAAAAAATGATTCAGATTTCTAAATCTCCGTTCGGTTTGGAAATTTCGGAATTTCGATTCGTTTTGACAATTTGCATACTCGTTCCTTCAAAGGACAACCGACGTCTCCGGACAAGTTGTGTCCATAATTTGTCCGGAGGCGTCGGTTGTCCTTTAGCAGTCCTTCCATCACGTCAATGTATTTTGCTGTACTGTTTGGTCTGAAAACCTTGTGTTGCACCCAAAAGCCGCCAGAAGAGGGTGTCCAAGCTCCATATAAGGAATTTATCAGCCTGTGGAAACGGAGTTGGCCACAGGAGGTCGCCATTTTGTGCCTCTTTTTCGGTGAGACGTTTCCCCTCAATGTTGCCTCATAATGGCACGGAATAAATTCTTTAATCGATTGCAAACATGTATGCTTTCCTCTTCAGAACTATTTGAATCATATTCATAACTGGATGTGTAACAAGAAAGCATATTCTCCGAATCTGAAGCCATTGTTTTGATTCTCCAGAAATGCAAGACATCTTTGCGTGACGTCACGAACTGGGGGCCGGACTTTCTCAAAATGCCCGATTCGCAGCTCAATTTTTTTGTACATTTTGGACACTTTAAGTCATTTTTCTTGGTGTTTTGCATTTGACTAAAAATATCATACTGCGTGTTTTGGGTATTTTAGATGCTATAAAACATTTTTCTGATGTCAGTTAAAAAACAAAAAAGTGACGTCGGTTGTCCTTTAAGTGATGTAAAATACTCTAAATGTTTGCCATTATAATGGCATTTCCTGCACAACTGGATTAAATGGCATTTTTAAAATAATGAAAAACATTATTGTACATTTAGGGCCACATCCAATTTCATAGTCCCGGAGAGTGCATCAAAAATGCACCACAATGTTTAAAACAGTCACGCAGTATTGCTTTCGAGAATGTAGTTTTAGCCCCGTTGGGACATTCTCCAAACTAATCGGAAACGTCCTCAAGTTTTAAGCTTCATCCGCAGACATAAATAAATTCAGTGAATTAAACTGCAAATTATTTTCTACTCAGGTTATGCCTCATCTGCCTGCTTGTTGATTAGCAGCCTGATTGGTGAGTTCAAGATGGAGATGAAACCACGCTGTGCTGTGCATACGGGGAGAGGGACGCCAGCTTTTGTGCATGCATGTGTGAGCCGTGTGTTGTCTTGACCGGGGAATGTAAACGGTCTTGTCGTAATTTGTAGGAAATACCACACGTGCCGTGTGCAGATGCACGCGGCCTGCCAATATGGATTGGATTGGATTGATTAATCTCACAGTTGAGAAATTTTCATTTCACAGCAGCAAAGTGATGAAAGTAAGAGGAAGGAGAAGGAAGAAATAGAAAAACAAAATACAGGATCTGCTGTAAAGGTCTGCCACTCTCGTCGGGCCATCTTGAAGTCAAAAGAACAAAGTAATATGCCAACACAAAGACACAGTCATTAAAAGACAACCGACGGACAAGTTGTGTCCATAATTTGTAAAACGGCTTCAAATGACTTCTACTGAGCGTATTTTACAAAGATTCCACCGCATATAGCTATATTTTACGTTTTAAGACTCGCGCTGAATATTCAGGAAGTCTTGTTTTTGAGTTGGTGACGAGTCTCCCATCTCCTCTCCCACGTAAATCCGCTTCAATTCCAAGTCACGACAGTTCCACAAACGCATCCGGCGCTCTGCGCTGACGCTCCTTTCTTCTCGTCGCGGGCTCCTCAAGCTGTGAAAATGCTAGCCATTGACAAGGACAAAAAAAGCCCAGAGCTGTCCAGCGATGACAGTCAAATGGCAATGACATTCCTCCCAATCAAAAACGGTTCTGGTATATTCGTGCTGCTGAAAAGTCTCCTGCTTGATGAATGTCATGGCCAAAAATGCTGAAAAACAATCCCTGTCCGTTCCACATGACGCACAACAACACTGAAGTGACAAAAGAAAACACAAAAACAACAAAAGAGGTAGCGGTTGCTGACGGCTGCCTACTCGGGCGCCATCTTGGACTTCCTAATATGGCCGTTTTTTTTAATTTTATTTCTCCTCCATCCTTCATATCAGTCTTCTCTGCTCTACTTTTTTTGATTCACTCCCTCTTCCCCCCCCCCCCCCTACATCCACACTTATGGATCAAACTCTTTATCTGTCCAAAGCTGCTGCCTGCAGGCAAACAGCCGAGCCCGTCAGAGACCAAACAACATTATATAAGGTGAGCATGAAGCATGTCTCACCCTAATAGATGAAAACACCGGCCTCTCAAACACAGCCTCTTTTATAGTCCGGATAGAGCGCAAGAAGGTCAATCCGTCTGTTTTAAACTCCACTGCTCTTCACTAAACCATTACTGTGGCAACTCCAGGAAAGGGAAAGTAATTCAGTTGAATACTATCTACTGTAAAGCAGTGTCTGAAATTCAGGACAAAAAGTTAGGGGACACCAGTGCGGACAACTCTGAAAAGTTGCCTGCCCGGCCATAAAATTGCCTGCCCAGCCATAAAGTTGCCTGCCCCATTTTTCACAACTTGAAATACAATAAGATGACGAAATGCATTTTTTAAGGAAGTATGTACCTACCACAAATGCTCCCTTGCTTAATTTATGGTAAATATCCCTTGCTGAAGATTTTGCTCCTGTTGTCGTTTGTCGTCATGGTGCACAATGCAATGTTTGCGTTGTGTTGTCTGCTAAAAGCCACGTTGGCTCCTCTTTCAAAACTCTCAAGTACACTTTACAGTCACGATATAGTCCGAAGCACGAAACAGGCTTCTGATTGGCCGCCGTGCCGAGTATGCAAATTGCCAAACGAACATTCGTTTGGCAATTTGCATACTCGGCAAAGTCTGTTTCGTGCTTTGGACTATACCGTGACTATAAAGTGTAGTTGAGAGTTTTGAAAGGCGTTTAGAAAGATGCATCCACGTGGCTATGTAGCGGTTTGCTTGTAGCTTTTGCTTTATTGAATAAGACAAACATTTGATTTGAGAAAAAAAAAAATATTCTTTTTCCTTGAAGAAGTTGTTAGGTGTGCCTTATAGACCAGAAAATACAGTACTTATGCTTCAGTGACATTTGCCAGCTACTCCAGATTACAAAGTAATATGGTGGATTTAGGCATCATTGCCAACTGAATGTGCTACTCCATTAACATGCATACAAAGCACTGCTTGATCACGTTAACCATTTCCACAAATGCCCCATTGGCTTTCTCAATCTAAACGACACCTCTTCAAATATGAGGTGTGAGCCTGTGGTTGTGAATTGCGTTGCTCTAACCTATCCAAGGGTCATCCATTTTTGACCCCTCCCCCTTTATCGACAATAAATTACCCCCAAAGGCCTGAACCTCATGCCCGTTTAACGGGTGTCAAGTGAAGGGGCAGTACGGTCAAGGTCAACCCACCGCATCGTTGCGACACGACAGGCATTTTCGCCGTGACCCAATGAGTGATTACCTGGCAACTCCAGTCATAATTCAGTGTGACCTCAATCTGCCAGCAGCGCCGTTGCTTTGATGGATCAGATCATGGTTGAGGTGTTGGCTTGGAGCATGTCAAACAGGCAGATAACGATAGAGGGATCTTTTGCTTTGACAAAGGATAGGAACCGACAATGAGAGTGTTTCTTCTCTTTAAATTAAAGAGATTCGCAAATATTTACAGCGTTACGATGATGTGTAGTGAATTCATCATCTTTATGTATCATGATAGTCAGCACTGACACACCTGCACATACATAAACATACACACACACTCTTTCTTTCTGTCTTTCTATCTCTCTGTCTCTGTCTCTATCTCTCTCTATCTGTCTGTCTCTTTCTCCCATCACTTCATCTCTCTCTATCTCTCTTGCACTCTCTCTTGCTCTATCTATCTATCTATCTATCTATCTATCTATCTATCTGTCTGTCTGTCTGTCTGTCTGTCTGTCTGTCTGTCTGTCTGTCTGTCTTTCTATCAGTCTCTCTCTCCATCCTTCACTTTCTCTCTATCTCTCTCTCTTTTTGTCTCTCTCTCTCTATCTCTATCTCTATCTATCCGTGTCTCTCTGTGTCTGTCTGTCTCTGTCTGTCTGTCTCTATCACTCTCTCTATCTTTCTATCAGTCTCTCTCTCCATCCTTCACTTTCTATCTCTCTCTTTTTGTCTCTCTTTCTCTCTCTCTCTCTCTCTCTCTCTCTCTCTCTCTCTCTACCTCTATCTATCTGTGTCTCTTTGTGTCTCTGTGTCTGTCTGTCTCTGTCTGTCTGTCTCTATCACTCTCTCTATCTTTCTATCAGTCTCTCTCTCCATCCCTCACTTTCTCTCTCTCTCTCTCTCTCTCTCTCTCTCTCTCTCTTTCTATCTCTCTGTCTCTGTCTCTATCTCTCTCTATCTGTCTGTCTCTTTCTCCCATCACTTCATCTCTCTCTATCTCTCTTGCACTCTCTCTTGCTCTATCTATCTATCTATCTATCTATCTATCTATCTGTCTGTCTGTCTGTCTGTCTGTCTGTCTGTCTGTCTGTCTGTCTGTCTTTCTATCAGTCTCTCTCTCCATCCTTCACTTTCTCTCTATCTCTCTCTCTTTTTGTCTCTCTCTCTCTATCTCTATCTCTATCTATCCGTGTCTCTCTGTGTCTGTCTGTCTCTGTCTGTCTGTCTCTATCACTCTCTCTATCTTTCTATCAGTCTCTCTCTCCATCCTTCACTTTCTATCTCTCTCTTTTTGTCTCTCTTTCTCTCTCTCTCTCTCTCTCTCTCTCTCTCTCTCTCTATCTATCCGTGTCTCTCTGTGTCTCTTTGTGTCTCTCTGTCTGTCTGTCTCTATCGCTCTCTCTATCTTTCTATCAGTCTCTCTCTCCATCCCTCACTTTCTCTCTCTCTCTCTCTCTCTCTCTCTCTCTCTCTCTCTCTCTCTCTCTCTCTCTCTCTCTCTCTCTCTCTCTTTCTGTCTCTCTCTCTATCTATATATTCCTCTCTCTCTCTCCCTTCCTCTCTCTCTCCCTCTCTCTCTATCTCTCTTTCCCTCAATCTCCTCCCTCTCTTTCAGTCTCTCTCACTCCATCTCTCTCCCTCTTTCTTTCTCCTTCTCTCTGACCTTCCAGAGTGGGCTTCCACCATCCACAGTGGGGCTCATCACACACAGCTCTAATACATATTTATTGCCCCGGTGGCAGCTCCTGCAAGCTGGATTTATATGATTCTCAGCAAACAATGGTGAAGCCCAACTCACTTTTGCTCCCTTTCATCAAACAAAGCCAAAGATAAATCTCGGTAGCGTCAGTAATGCTCAGTCCTCCTCACCAGTCACTCATCTGCGGCTTTTGATACACACCCTGGCAGGTAGGACCAGGGAGTCCCTCTTGTATTCATAGTATGTTCGCAAATAAAAATACCATATTTTCCGGTGTATAAGGCGCACCTAAAAGCCTTGATTTCCTTCAAAACATGACCCTGCGCCTTATACGCAGGTGGATTGAATTGGATTTACCTTTATTAGACTCGCAGTGATGACTTTTACATTTCACAGCAGCAAAGTTATGGAGGGAAGAGGAAAGAAAGAAGTTGAAAATGACCCTGCACCTTATAATCCGGTACACTTTATATGTGAAGTACATTAAAGTCTCGTTATATCGATATTCAAGGGAGTCCGAAAAAATATCGATATAACCGGGACTATCGATATATCCGACCCTGTTTGCATGTAATTTTCTCCGTGCGTGCATAGAAATAGTATCGATATAACCGGGACTATCGATATATCCGATATCGATATAACGAGACTTTACTGTAATATAAAGGTCTCGCAACTACTGTCAGCAGCCGCTGACTCCATTTCCTCACTGTCGAAGAAATAGTGCATAAACCCAGCCTCTACCTTATAATGTGGTGTGCCTTATATTTGGAAAACTTATATATATGTTTTAAATATATTTTATTTGCAAAACTTTTTTTCATTCATTGAAGGTGCACCTTATAGCCCGGTGCTCCTTGTACAGTGATACCTTGGCTTACGAACTTAATTGGTTCCCAGACAGAGTGTGTAAGACGAAAAGTGTGTATCCCACAAATTAATTTCCCATAGGAAACCATTAAAATGAGAATAATCCGTTCCCAGGTCCCCATAAAACATAATTTTCTACTTTCTAATTTTCCCAGGTCCCCATAAAACATAATTTTCTACTTTCTAATTTTCTAAGCCTTAAAACTACACAAAATATACCTTATTTTATGTATAATAAATTTGCTATGGTATTATAATTAAAGAAATAAACTGCACTGTATAATGTCATTTTATTTATCTTTGTGATGGTCGTTGATGGCTTGATGGAATGGAGTGGCCGGTTTCATCAACATTAAACACTTGATGAGGAACGTGACCTTCTTCTTTCACCATCTTGAGGAATGATCCCTTGGAGGTGCTTTCCCTGTGATCATTTTATCTAGTTCCTCATCAATTGTTTTCTGTTGAGCTGGGTTGATAGCTTTTTGCATCAAGTGTACAGATGGCTTGTGCGGATTGTTTGTGGAGCCTGATTGATGGGATATTTTAACCTTGCAGTCTACACTCTATCTTTGAACTATCAAAGTTGAAACTCTCACTGTCGTCTGCCGGTATCTTTAATATTTAAACCACCTCCCCTCACTGCTGCATTCTTGACCAATCACGTGGCTTCAACCTAAGACTGGGGGCGGGGAATAGAGGAAAAAAAACAGTTGGCTGCCATTTTGTTGTTAGAAGAACGGACTCATTCGCGAACGACACATCACTCAGTGTGGCGCTCCGTGTGTACCCCCGAAAAAAAGTTTGTATGCCAAGGTAAAATTTCATAAATTTAACGTTCGTAAACCGGAAAGTTCATAAACCAAGGGGTTTGTAAACCGAGGTATCACTGTACTATATTACCTTACAAATAAGGCGCACCGGATTATAAATTGCAGGGTCATCTTTTGAAGAAAATGACGCTTTTGTGTATGCCTTATAACGTGGAAAATACGGTACTCATTTCCTTCACTTCATTCATCGTTCAAATCTGAGTAAAAAATGTTAGCTGTTATTACAAATCTTTCTCTGACATATTTATTTTACTCACTTATTGGATTCAAATATTTGAAATTCTTGGAATTTATATTCTTATGCATAAAAGGCAATGATCCCGAACACTATAATAATGTTTAACCAGCAAATCCGACCACCCAAGCTGATCTGCTACCTGAACCGTCAGTGACAAGATCAGGTTTAGCTCGCATCTGCCCGTTAGGCGTGAATCTGCATCCTACAGCAGCTCCTTGGGAGTGTAGTTGTTTCTTTGATCGGCTGTCCTGTTCAATAAACAGCTCAAAGAGCATCGCCGAATGTGGCTCACCTTCTCCTCAGGCAAAGACATTGTAGCACCTTGAGTGTGCATCTTTGTTTCTTGTTGAGTAGCAGCGGCATGCTTGAGGCTCATAGCACAAAGCATTACAAAAAAATGTAAATAAAATGAAATAAAAAATAAATAGTCAAGCACCGAGCGATGGCTCAGAAGTCAAGAAAACTTTCAAAAGGGAGTCTTCACAGAAAGTGACCTTGAGAGTTTTTGAAAGGCGCTTATAAATGAAATGTATTATTATTATTATTATTATTATTATTATTATTATTATTATTACTATTTTGTCATTTTCACTCAAACTACAGAATATTGAGTTTGAGGATGTCATAAACATTCAATACAGTATTAGAAACATTAGACTCTCTTCTTTTATCATAAAAAAAAATAATTCCTAAATTATATGGGTCTGGAGTTATATGAGCTTGAAATGAGGGTGACTGTCCAAAAGACAATGCAATACATATATATTGGTTTATATAGCACTTTAACAACAGCTGAAGCTTGAACAAAGTACAAACATGGACAAATGGCAAATGCTAGGCCCTCATGGAAAGGAAAAGGCATTGTCAGAGGTCTGACCAGCGCTTTACCGGCACCTAAACAAACAATAAAACACAAAAACCGAACAAATTCGCAAATGGCTGTCTACGTCATATTTTCAATTTCCCGAATACATTTGTGAATGGCAGTGAATGAGTTAATGGCCATATTAACTCGTTCACTGCCAGACGATATGCAAAAATGTGTCAACTCCAATGCCAGGGTTTTTGTCATTTTCACAGAGTATTGAGTTTTAGGACTACATAAACTTTCAATACAGTGTTAGAAACCTTAGAATGTCTTCTTTTGGATTCGATTTCCCTTTATTAGTCTCAGCAGCAAAGTGAGGAAAGGAAAGAAAGAAGTAGAAAAAATAAAGACAGGAGCTGCTGTAAAGGCAGCCACTCTGGCGGCGCCATCTTGAAGTCAAAAGAACAAAAAAAAACTAAATAACATATACTATGACAACACAAAGACACATAAAGTCATTCATTCTTAAGCTCTTTCTGTACCCTCTTTGTTACATGAAGCAGTTCTAGATGAAAGAGGAAAGAATCAAAGTGTCCATTTCACCAGTGGATCAGGGACATCATGGTGAAATGTGCACGTCTACTACAAGCTAAATATTGAAAGCAAACACGAAGCTGTAGCATCCATTGACCAAAAAAAATCCATGTAAATCCGCTTCAATTCCAAGTTGCGACAATTCCATGTATGCACCGGCACTCTCTAGTGATGCTCCTTTCTTCTCATCGCGGGCTCCTCAAGCCATGCATCCATGGAGCCTGACAACAGCTGAAAATTTCTCTGTGGCCTTTTTTAGTACACGTCTCATGATGCAGAGGCTATGATCTTGTCTTGTGCAAAGCCTTTCAAACAGCTCACAATCAGGCTATGTGTTCAATGTAAATTGTGATGTCAACTTCCTAACGGCGTGTCCTCATTAGAGTTGTGGGTAAACCGCAGTCGATCCCACCTGACTTGAGGTTAGATGAAGGGTCTAGGCTGCGCTTGTTGGCAGTCAAACGCAGGGAATATCTAGACCACAAGTGTCAAACTCAAGCTCTGGCCCGCCATATCATTTTATGTGGTCCACGAAGGCAAATAAATCAGGTCAACTTCCATGATGCGTTCTCAAATCTTTCCCTGAATCAAATACAGTCATACCTCAGCTCAAGAACTTAATTGGTTCCCATAAAGTGTGTGTAAGGCGAAAGGTTCGTCTTCCGAACATTTATTTCCCATATTAAAATAACAATAATCCGTTCTCAGGTCCCCATAAAACGTAATTTTCTACTAAATAAACATTAAAACTACACAAACTATACCTTGTTTTATGTATAATAAATGTGCTATTGGATTGTATTTAAAGAAATAAACTGTACTGTATAATAATAAAGTCGTTTTATGTACCTTTGTGATGGTCGTTGATGTAGTTGCCTCTTGATGATATCCGAGTGAAGTTGCCGTGCTTTCTCGGCGATAATACCCCCACTCACACTGTCCCCTGCTAGCTGCTTTTCGTTAATCCAAATCAACAGAAGTTTTTCAACCTCTTCTATTGCCTCAGACCGTTGCTTAGACAACGCAGAAACACCCTTAGCCACACACGCACTCTTAATAGCCTCCTTGTTCTTAAGGATGGTAGCAATAGTTGATTTAGCGTTACTGGTACTCGGACGCTAAGTCACACAAACGCACACCTCATTCGTGTTTTTCGATGATCTCCTTCTGCTCGACCGTAATTTTCTTTTGTGTCTTCTTCATCTTAACACTAGCCTGTGGCGGGGTCTTTTTCTGTCCCATAATAGCAAAAGTACTACACTCGATAACGAACCACATCCGCACTCAAAGAAAGGGGGTGATGAAAACTAGTCCGCCAGTCACCGTGGCGCTCCGTGTGGTTTGTTTCGTCTGCCGAAAACTAGTTCATCAGCCGAGACTATATGCTTGTGAATTTAATGTCCGTGAATTTAGCAAATTAAATTTTCACCGTAGGAACATTAAATTTGCGAGAATATAATCTTGGCATACAAACTAGTTTTTGGGAAACACACGGAGCGCCACAATGGCTGGCGGACTAGTTTTCGGCGGAAAAACACCAAACCACACGGCCAAACAGCGCCATCATGGCTGCCAGGCTACTGTTCCACACACCCATTCTGAGTACATACCTGGCTTACGTGGTTTGTTTTCGAGTGGAGTACTTTTGCTTTTTTGGGACAGAAAAAGACCCCACCACAGCTGAAGAGGACAAAATTACGGTAAAGCAGAAGAAGGAGATCCTCGAAAAACACGAACGAGGTGTGCGTTTGTGTGACTTAGCGTCCCAGTACCAGTATGTTAAGTTGACCATTGCTACGTGTGGCTAAGGCTGTTTCTGTGTTGTCTAAGCAACGGTCTCAGGCAACAGAAGAGCTTGAAAAACTTCTCTTGATTTGGATTAACAAAAAGCAGCTAGCAGGGGACATTGTGAGTGAGGGTATTATCGTGAAGAAAGCAAGGCAACTTCACTCGGATATCATCAAGAGGCAACTACATCAATAACCATCACAAAGGTAAATAAAACTACTTTATTATATAGTACAGTTTATTTCTTTAATTACAATTCAACAACACATTTATTATACATAAAATAAGGTATATTTTGTGTAGTTTGAAGGCTTACTTTGTAGACAATTATGTTTTATGGAGACCTGGAAACGGATTATTCTCATTTTTAATGGTTTCCTATGAGAAATTAATGTTTGGAAGACACACTTTTCGCCTGACACACACTTTCTGGGAACCAATTAATTTCGTAAGCTAAGGTATCACTGTATTTCATTCAAAACAATCTGCACATTATGTTCTTGAATTGAGCACTCTGTTGAATAAAACGTGACTCTAAAATAGATGAACAAATTGTGTGCACGACAACGTCTTTGTGATTGCTTGTCTCAGCATTCCGACAACTTGCGTGCTGAAATCACCGCAATCGGAACCAGCACCAGAGTGTAACTTTCAAAAACATCTCGGGATTTACCCAAGCATACAAATTAATTCTACTTACTACCTGCGAAGAAATGTAAAGAGAAGTGTAAATAAACACTTAATCTTTGCCAAGAAGAAATAAGCCCCTGCCCCGTTGCCGCTGATTAAGGCTAGCAAAGTGATATATCTGGCACTTAAGTCTCTGTGTTTACATCATAAACACAAATACTCCAGCAGCCACCCACACTTTAGATAAAATATTATTTCATGACACTATTCTACAACCATTTATCCAGCGTTACAACATTTCACCTTCACTCTGCAAATTTTAATTTGACCTCTAAACTCTGGAATACATCAAATTATTTAAAAGTGCACACAGCGTTCGTGGAGTATCCTAGCTAGCTACCTAGACAGCTAATAGATAGCTAACTAGATGGATAGCTGGCGAGATAGCAAATAGATAGCTAGCTAGCGAGATAGCAAATAGTTAGCTCGCTAGATAGCTAGCGAGATAGCCAGATAATTAAATAATAATACATTACATTTTAAGCACCTTTCAAGGACCCTTTACAGTCACAGACCACCATAGGTACTATAATAAATAAAATACAATCACAAAAGGAACGCAATAAATAAAATACAATTATAAATAGAAACAAGAGAGAGAGCTACACAGAAAATGCTATTTTAAGAATAGCTAGCTATTACTTATCTAATAGCCAGCTAGCTAGCTCTCTATCTATTTGAGTTATTTCTGCTATCGCTGCTCACCCACGGAAAAACTTATCCCGTGACTGTAAAGTGACCTTGAGAGTTTTTTATAAAGGACATTTATTATTATTATTATTATTATTATTATTATTATTATTATTATCTAGCGAGCACGCTTGCTATCCATCTATTGAGCTAGCTTGCTATCTATAGAGCTAGCTTGCTAGCTATCTATCAAGCTAGCTTGCTATCTATCTATCGAGCTAGCTTGCTCCCTATCTATCAAGCCAGCTCCCGTGACTAAAGTGACCTTGAGAGTTTTGAAAGGCGCTTATAAAGGAAATGTATTATTATTATATAGCGAGCTAGCTTGCTAGCTATCTATCGAGCTGGCTTGCTATCTATCTATCGAGCTAGCTTGCTATCTATCTCTCGAGCTTGCTCCCGTGACTGTAAAGTGACCTTGAGAGTTTTGAAAGGCGCTTATAAATGAAATGTATTATTATTATTATTTATTATTATTACTCTTGTACGCCGCACGATGTGTGATGTTCTGTTACCGCTCGTAATGACTCGTCGTCTGTTGCGCCAACCACCGCCGCCGTAACATCAATGGATGTCAATCACTATGACCGTAACGATGACATGACCAATAAAGCAGTACGGTCAAGCGGCTGGAGCATGGCCTTTGACCCCTTGATCGCCAGCTCAGCGCGCTGTGATTCCGAGACTCGTGGATGACAGTGATACCGCACACAGAAGCAATGTCGCTTTTAATCTACCGGATAAAATAACATTTTTCGAAAGGGATGCAATTAAATTATTTCTGAGGAAATTATGTTTCTTATTTGGGATGTTTGCCTTGTGGTTAAAAAAAAAAGTTGTCTTGGATTTCCTTCATTGTTCCGCTGTTACTAAGCGGTAATTTGATTTCGGAGAGAACCCATGAGACTGTTTGCGTTGGTTTCCTCTGCACACACAACACTGAGATATCGTATATCAACTTACATCACAGGAAGTCTGTATCAAAATGTGTTTATTGCCATGCATTGCACACACACACACACACACACACTTTCTCTCTGTGTATGCCACCAGGTATTATTTTGTTGGCAAGTAAAGTGCACAGCTCTGTGAATAAGGAGTAGGAGTTTACTTTTTATTTATAGCAATCCACCCACAATATCCTGTAGAAGCCAGTGATTAAATGTGAGTGCACATTTTCGATGGCGGGTGGGGAGGTAGGGGGGGCTCGGGGCGTTTACAAAAAAAAAAAAACAGATGCTAAAGTAGTTGTATCTATAAAAGGTCAATGTCAGTACGGTCTGTTAGAAGAGAAATTGTGAATAACTAAGTGGTTGAAATGGGGTTCACTGTGTGTGACTTGTAGAAAAAAAACAATCCTTAGATAAGCTCCGCCCCTTCCACGTGACGTCTCCATCAATTTTTTCCATGTTAGCGCTTTGTTCCAGCTTCTGCTGTTGTTAAAGCGCTATATAAAACCAATTTGTATGTACTGCATTGTATTTTGGTCAGCTGCCCTTATTTCAGGCTCATATAACTCCAGACCCATATCATTTAGGAATTAACTACTTTTCTGAAGTACGAAGAGAATCTAAGGTTTCTCACGCTGTACTGAATGTTTATGTAGTCGTAAAACTCAATATTCTATGGGTCCTGGAATTCAAGTGACAATGACAAAAACCCTGGCACTCTAGTGGACACATTTTTGCACATGTCTGGCAGCGAATGAGTTAATGTTGGTAGAGAATATCAGAGAAGATCAATGTCTGAAACTCTTGACAAAAAATTAGCGGACACCAGGGCAGACAACTCTGAAAAGTTGCCTGCCCGGCCATAAAGTTGCCTGCCTGTCCATAAAGTTGCCTGCCTGGCCATAAAGTTGCCTGCCTGGCCATAAAGTTGCCTGCCCCATTTTTCACAACTTGAAACACAAACAAAGACGACCAATCGCAAAAAAAAAAAAAAATGCGAAGTATAAAGGTTTTTTTTTAATTAAGGAAGTACCTACAGGAAATCAGAATCAGAATCATCTTTATTGCCAAGTATGTAGAACACACAAGGAATTTGTTTCCGGTAGAACACGCTGCACTAGTATCGTCGTCAAAAAAAACTGCTAAGTGGCACTATACAGTGTAGTGGCAAATGCTCCCTTGCTTAATTTATGGTAAATATCCCTTGCTGAAGATTTTGCTCCAGTTGTCGTTTGTCGTCATGGTGCACAATGCAATGTTTATGTTGCGTTGTCTGCTAAATGTTACGTCGACTCCTCTCTCTAAGCACCTTTCAAAACTCTCAAGTACACTTTACAGTCACGGTATAGTCCGAGGCACGAAATGTTGTATGTAAATTGCCAAACGAACGTTCCTTTGGCAATTTGCATACTCGGCACGGCAGCCAATCAGAAGCCTGTTTCGTGCTTCGGACTATACCGTGACTGTAAAGTGTACTTTAGAGTTTTGAAAGGCACTTAGAAAGAGGAGTCCACGTGGCTTGTAGCAGTTTGCTTGCAGCTTTTGCTACATTGAATAAAACAAACGTTTGATTTGAAAAAAAAAAAAAAAAACGTTTTTTTTTTTTTTTTTTTTCTTGAAGAAGTTGTCGGCCGAGACGTTTTGAAAGTTGTACGCCTGACGTAAAAGTTGTATTCCCCGGGCCTCTGGGCAGATGTTATTTCAAACACTGCTGAAGATGCGTGAACATTTTGTCTCAATGCACTTTCTATTTTTCCACTTCATTTTCAAACTGCAACAAAACAAAGCAGCGCCATATTCTTAGCATCTCCTAGCCTCCGACAAGCATGCACATTCTGATTGTTGTAGCGATCAGAAAGGAAATGACAGTGTCTGTACTCTCATTTGTCTGCGAGCAGTCTGTAAGACCAGGCCATCTGCGCATTCATTATCGTAGACATGATTCTATTATTGCAGGCATCCATTGTTGTCCTATGTGGGAGCAAGAACTTGTTGTCAATCTGGGCTTTGTATTTATCAGCTGTGCAGCTGACAGTCAGGTCTTCGACATGACAGCAGCCAGATGAACATCCATTGTGTTTCTCTGCGCCTAACTGAATTATCCACGACACACCACATACTGTATGATCTGTTCTTTGTGTTTTTCTGCAGGTCTCTTCCATCGAGCCATCATTCAGAGCGGTTCGGCACTGTCCAGCTGGGCGGTGAATTACCAGCCCGTCAAGTATACGCGCCTCCTGGCGGAGAAAGTGGGCTGCAACGTCCTGGACACGTTAGACATGGTGGACTGTCTGAGAAAGAAGAGCTCCAGGGAGCTTGTGGAGCAGGACATACAACCCGCGAGGTACCACGTGGCTTTTGGACCTGTCATTGATGGCGATGTCATTCCTGATGACCCTGAGATCCTGATGGAGCAAGGGGAGTTCCTCAACTATGACATCATGCTGGGCGTCAACCAAGGCGAGGGCCTGCGCTTTGTGGAGAACGTGGTGGACTCGGAGGACGGCGTCTCCGGGAATGACTTTGACTTCTCTGTGTCTGACTTTGTGGACAGTCTGTATGGATACCCGGAGGGGAAAGACACTCTGAGGGAGACCATTAAGTTCATGTACACAGACTGGGCCGACAAAGAAAATCCGGAAACCAGGCGCAAAACGCTGGTGGCTCTCTTTACTGATCACCAGTGGGTGGAGCCCTCTGTGGTAACAGCAGATCTCCACGCCCGCTATGGCTCACCCACCTACTTTTATGCCTTCTACCACCACTGCCAGAGTCTAATGAAGCCTGCCTGGTCAGATGCCGCTCACGGGGATGAGGTTCCCTATGTTTTTGGAATTCCAATGATCGGCCCAACTGATCTTTTCCCCTGCAACTTCTCAAAGAACGACGTCATGCTCAGTGCTGTGGTAATGACCTACTGGACCAACTTTGCCAAGACTGGGTGAGTTGATGCTTGTCTTTGAGGTTCCTCCATAAGTTGACTATATTTGGGATGTTGGTTTATACAGTATAAGAATCAAATTTCCACAACAAGATTATATAAGGAATAAATATTATGATATAAGGACATTTGTATTCACCTTTTATATTCAAGCCATAATGTCAGAGATGTTCGATCGGACACGGTGGACAAAGGTTCGGACCTAGAAAGATTGTCTTTACTGCCGGCAGGAGACGTAGCCATTCATGACAGACGCCTGAATTCTGCAGCCCTCTGCCAAGCTATTTATTGAGAGTATATGCAAATTTAAGTGTTACATTAGTAAAACATAGTTTTCTTGATTAGAATACCACGCCCCTGGGCATTCTAAGCTGTAAGCAATAAAACATTGTCTCTTCCATGAACTGATAAATTTATAACCTGGCTAATGAGCTCTTCCTGTGAAGGAGTTTCAAGTCGTAAATTGTTTCCGTGATAAAGAGCAGGTCCCCATGGTTCCCATGTCCTAAATTCTGTCCAAGGCCAGATCTCCTCGATGAAGATGACAGTTTAATTTGCTGTGTCTCTTGACCTCAGATTGACCCCAGGTTGTCTGTGCTTCAATTGCGTATTCGAGTCACACATGTTGACTAAGCATATAACAGCATGAAACTTTTAAATATGATAACTTCTTATTCTGTCTAATCGCTATCACATATTCAAAAACGAGCACTGGAGACCAGCCAGGTGAGAGCATCCTGGCTGATCTTTCATGGATCAGGAAATATTGTTTTACAAAAACACTGAAATTACCCTATTTATTATTTGACTCTCTTCTTTCATCATAAATTATGTATTCGCAATGAATTACAAGTGAAACTAGTTAAAAACTTTACAAAATAATCCTGACAAACCCCTTCAGTAGTATTCGTAGTAGTAGTCGCAGTAGTTGTTGCAGTAGTAGTTGTAGGAGGAGAAGGAAGGGTATAATTTACTCATTCACTGCCATTTCCGAATTTATTCGGGAATTGAAAATATGACTGGGCGGCTGGGGTGCCGATAAAACGCTGATCAGACCTCTGGCAGCGTTTTTCCCTTCCACAAGGGGGCAGCATTTCTATTTTTTCCGTGTTAGTGCTTTGTTCCAGCTTCAGCAGTTGTTAAAGTGCGATATAAACCATTATGTATTGCATTGTATTTTGGACAGTCACCCTCATTTCAAGCGCATATAACTCCAGACCCATATCATTTAGGAATTACCTTTTTTTTCTAATGAAAGAAGAGAGTAAAAGGTTTCTTCCGCTGCATTGAGTGTTGATGTAGTCCCAAAACTCAATATTCTGTGGGTCCTGGAATTCGAGTGACAATAACAAAAACCCTGGCACTGCATTGGACACATTTGTGCACATTGTCTGACAGTGAATGAGTTAAATAAATGCTTGAGCCAAGACCTTTTTCCTTCCCTTTTCATTGAAAAAAAAAGCAATTAGTGGCGATTGACATCGACAATTGCTGTTGACGGTATGACACATCACTGACGCTCAAAGAGTTCATTGACAAAGTGAATTTAAATGAGTTTTAAAATCGGACAAACGAAGAATGACCGTATTCAAAAACTTGCTCCAGTATATCCTGAGTGAAAAGTAGCAGAGGAAATCCAATCAGCGTCCTATTAAAAAAACTAAAAGGATGTGTGCAAGGAGTAAGTCCCACATTGGATTAGCATGGAATTGGAAAGTGAAGAAAAATAATAATAATAATAATACATTTGATTTATAAGCGCCTTTCAAAACTCTCAAGTACACTTTACAGTCACGGTATAGTCCAAAGCACGAAAGGTTTCTGATTGGCTGCAAAGATTGACATTATCAATCACAGGTCAAATAACTACTACATCACATTAATTGTCTTCTCAGACATCGTTTTAAGCATACCTCCAAAACTTTTGCCTTGTGTCCACACGCTGCAACTTTCACACGATGTCAAACAACAAGAATAAAAAGCACAGCATGTGCGCCGTCTTGCAAAGGCGCTGGCGGAGCACTTCAGATAAAAAAGACAGAATGATGAAAAGGCTGCAAAGATCAGTCACTACATATCATTAGCACTATAAATATGTCAGTCTAACTTTCCTCTCTGTGTGTTTTGTTTTTTTACTGCTGGTTTGTGCTTATTTCCTTCTTCTTTATGAGCACCGACACATGCTGTGCAAGGTCTTGCTAGGCAGACTTAAAGGACAACCGACGTCACTTTTTTGTTTCTTAACTAACATCAGAAAAACGTTTTATAGCATCTAAAATACCCAAAACACGCAGTATGATATTTTTAGTCAAATGCAAAACACCAATAAAAACATGACTTAAAGTGTCCAAAATCTGCAAAAAAATTGAGCTGCGAATTGGGCATTTTCAGAAAGTCCCGCCCCCAGTTCGTGACGTCACACCAGACGTCTTGCCTTCCTCGAGAATCAAGACAATGACTTCAGATTCGGAGAATATGCTTTCTTGTTACTCGTCCAATTATGAATATGATTGAAATAGTTCTGAAGAGGAAAGCATACATGTTTGCAATCGATTAAAGTATTTATTCCGTGCCATTTTGAGGTATCTGGGGGCGGGAAATGTAGCACAAAAAGAGGCAGAAAATGGCGACAAAGCTCCTGTAAGGAATTAATCAGCCTTCCACAGGCTGATTAATTCCTTACATGCAGCTTTGTCGCACTCTTCTGCCTCTTTTTTCGTGCTACACGAAGTTTTCAGACCAGCCAAGTACAGCCAAATACATTGACGTGATGGGAGGACTGCTACAATTCCTTCAGTGACGTCACGTACGGACTCGTCACCAACTCAAAAACAAGACTTCCGGAATATTCAGCGCGAGTCTTAAAACGTAAAATATAGCTATATGCGGTGGAATCTTTGTAAAATACGCTAAGTAGAAGTCATTTGAAGCCATTTTACAAATGATGGACACAACTTGTCCGGAGACGTCGGTTGTCCTTTAAAGAGTACACCGCTGGCATGTGCTGGTTTAAAATAGTGGTGGGAGCCAAAATATACAGCATCGATTGCTTAGTCTGTAGTGACAAAGTCTCCCAATTTAACTGTGATATGCCTGTAGTGCCCTTTAGCACCTAGTTGTTTGATTCAAACACTTCTGGAAGGATACTGATAACTATCGCTTTCCTTTCTATGAATTGTCCACAAAGTCAAAGACTCTGTCTGTTTTTATTTATTTTTAGGAACACCAATAACCAGACATAAAAACTACATTTTTAGAACCTACAGATATATGAGCACATTTAAAGGACAACCAACGCCTCCGGACAAGTTGTGTCCATAATTTGTAAAATCACTTCAAATGACTTCTACTGAACGTATTTTACAAAGATTCCACCGCATATAGCCATGTTTTACGTTTTAAGACTCGCGCTGAATATTCAGGAAGTCTTGTTTTCGAGTTAATGACGATGCCTGACGTGACATCACGTCTGGAACGCCACTGACCGAAAAAGCGATACACAATGCATTTTGGGTACTTTGTTTGGTCTGAAAACTTCATGTTGATGACGAAATTAGAAGGAAAAAAACAAAATAATGCGATGGTGAATCGTTGTGTGTTGCACCATGACTACTATTTCATACTAGTTGACACAAATTCCCAGCAGAAAAATCAGCCCATTTCCAACGGAGCTTGGGCGCCATCTTGTGCATTTTCTGGGCGTTACATTGGAGTCCAGTCGCCTCAGAATGAGACGGGACTTCTTTAATCTATTGCAAACATTTATGCTCCGAATCTGAAGCCATTGTTTTGATTCTCTAGCAAGGCAAGACGTCCTAGTGTGCCGTCACGAACAAAGAGGCGGGACCTTCTGAAACTCAAACTTTCTGATGTCATTTTGAAGTAGTTTTGGGACACTTTAAGTCATTTTTATTGGTGTTTTGCATTTGACTCAAAATATCAGCCTGTATGTTTAGGGTGTTTTAGATGCTATAAAACGTTTTTTTGATGTCAGTTAGGAAACAAAAAAAATGGTGTCAGTTGTCCTTTAATACTTCTGTCCAATTTACAATAGAGCAAATTTACTTGGCATGTTCTTCCCGGGCAGGATGATTGAACACTCTAAAATTGTCCGTAGGTGTGAGTGTGAGAGTGACTGGTTGTTTATCGATGAAAATGTTTCTTCAGCCGTCATCTTACTTCTTTGAAAGTGTCGGACGTTTTTGCTCTCATCCAAGAAACTTTGTCAACAAACTACATTTTTACTAGTAGTTTAGGCCCTATATATATATCCCTACTGTCCAGACATGGCGGTGCCGGACTCTGCTATGATAGGTCCCTGCTCTCAGGTTGGGGGGAGCAGAGGACTACTCCCTGCGGCTCCACTGATATTTCCTATTGTTCTGACTAACGACTGGCCTGATTGCCTCACTTCCTATCACCGCTATCACCTCATCAGTATTACGAATCCTATGTTGCCTAAGTAGGCTGTTGTACGAAAGAGCCAAATTGAACCTCACCCCACCATATCGGTTTAATGAAGGATTTAGCTCTTTTATAAAAATCGCTTTTTTTACTTCCCTTTCAAACCATCTATGTTCTTTCGCTAAGATTTTAACCTCATTTTCGTCAATTGAGTGGTTGCTAGCTCATCTGAAGAAACCTTTTCATCGATGGACCACTCCTGTACGACTGAGACTTTACACAGACTGACTGGTTGTTTGTTTCTCGATGAACTGCGATTGGCTGGCGACCAATTCAGGGTGCCCTCCGCCTAGTTCCCGAAGACGGCGGGATAGGCTCCAGTACCCCTCCGCGAACCTAATGCAGATTAAGAGGTCTGGAAAATGGATGAATGGAAATTGAATTCACACAGTGACCACTGCACATGTAAAATTTCAGTTTAGGGGACACCGTGGACTTATTTCATCATATCAGTTCTTTTATTACTGAACATTTTATTTATGGTTTTATGTTCTGGTGTTTATTGTTCTTTTAATTTTAAGGTTTCCTTGGGTGCTTTGAAAGGTGCTTGTAAATTAAATGTGTTATTATTATTCGTAGTAGTAGTAGTAGGAGGAGTAAAAAAAAATTAAAAGTTTGATTGGAGCCTTGGCAGCCAAGTTCATGTAGCCTCAGTTTTCTCCAAACCTGTGCAATCCTGACTATTTTCCATTGTTGTGATTATTTTTACCATTCAATTCATTGCTTAAAAGGTTACCATAGCCACCCCTTACTTGAAAGCAACCTGCAACAGTTGTATCAGCAAGGCCGCAATGTGCCTACTCCTTTGAATTAGATACCAACTCTATTTGGCGACGGGGTAGCCAACCAATAATATAAATTGGATGTCCATAGTAATAATAATAATACATTTCATTTATAAGAGCATTTCAAAACTCTTAATGTCACTTTATAATCACAGGATACGTTTTTCTATGAGTGAGCAGCGGCGACCACACGGGCCAGTGTTCATTCAACCCGGAATAACTAAAATAGATAAAAAAGCTCGCTAACTAGCTAGCTGATAGCCAATAGCTAGAAGTCTAGCTAGCTAGAAAGCCATAAAGCTAATAGGTAGGTAGGTAGGTAGGTAGGTAGGTAGGTGGATGGATGGATGGATGGATGGATGGATGGATGGATGGATGAATGAATGAATGAATGAATGAATGAATGAATGAATGGATGGATGGATGGATGAATGAATGAATGAATGAATGAATGAATGAATGAATGAATGAATGAATGGATGGATGGAGAGCAAGATAGCCAGCCGATACATAGCAAGATAGCCAGCCGATACATAGCAAGATAGCCATTGAATGTATTAAAGGATTTTTTTTGTCTCTCATTTAATAAAAAAAAATATTAATAAATAAAGAGGGAAAGGTCCAAGTAGTGTCCTCCGACACCTTAGCACACTCCGACTCTACAGCTTTTCGTCCCGCATCACTTAGCCCGTTGAACTGAAGGCTGCCATTAAATATCAAGCATGAATCACTCATCCCTCTAGCCCCAGCATGCAACCGCATGAAGGGCAAAAGAGCACGACCTGATAATTTGCACGCCGTCCCACGAGACTGCCGACAAGGACTAGATAACGTACTGAAGAAGAAAAAAATTAACTCAGAAAGCAGTGCAAGGTGCCAGGAGGGAAAAAATCAAATAAAATGCTTACATTTGTGTTACCTGGTAAGCCCATCAACAGCTACGGGGGGATGCATTTGTTACACACTGGTAACAATAATAAAGTCAACCTTCAAAAGATTTTAACTTTGCATATATTAAAGGACAACCGACGCCCCATAATTTGTAGAATCACTTCAAATGACTTAGACTGAGCGTATTCCACCGCATATAGCTATATTTTATGTTTTAAGACTCGTGCTTGAGTTGATGACGAGTCCGTATGTGACGTCACTAAAGGAACGCCCCTGACCGAAAAAGACACATTGTAGCAGTCCTTCCGTCACGTCAATATATTTTGCTGTACTTGGTCTGAAAACATCATGTTGCACCAAAAAGAGCCAGAAGAGGGCGACCAAGCTCCATGTAAGGAATTTATCAGCCTGTGGAAACGGGCTGATTAATTCCTCACACGGAGCTTGGTCGCCATTTTCTGCCTCTTTTTTGGTGATACATTTCCCCCCCAATGTTGCCTCAAAATGGCACGGAATAAATTATGGAATCGATTGCAAACATGTATGCTTTACTCTTGAGAACTATTTGAATCATATTCATAACTGGATGATTAACAAGAAAACATATTCTCTGAATCTGAAGCCATTGTTTTGATTCTCCAGCAATGCAAGACGTCTTGGGGTGACGCCACGAACAAGGGGGCGGGACCTTCTGAAACTGGCCACTTCCGGGTTAATTTTTTTGCAGATTTTGGACGCTAAGTCATTTTTTATGGTGGTCTGTATTTGACTAAAAGTATCAGCCTGCGTGTCTTGGGTATTTTAGATGCCTATAAAACGTTTTTCTGATGTCAGTTAGAAAACAAAAAAATGGTGTCGGTTGTCCTTTAAATGAGCAACAGTTCGTAAGATTTAATGCACCTTATGTGGCAAGGCTATAAACTCAACTCAGGAATTCAGGACTGTGGAGTGTCGTGAAAATAGATTTTTGTCTTCTGCCTCGGGGCGCCTAAACGTGTCTTTTCAGATTTGGTGACGGCTAGGTCTATGATCATTGAAGCGCTTCAAATTACATCAGGATGAAAAGGGGAAGGACGTAACATGGGAAATGGGGGAAAAATAAGGGAGATGATATTCATTCTATTCTCTTATCTACCTTTTAGATCAAAGCTTCCCCTGTCCTGGTTTGGAATGAATAATGAGCCTAGAACGATTCTAACTAACATAAAATATTGGAATGGTTGACTTTGTGACATATCCTCTTGTGGAGAAGCTTTGAAAACGTCACATAAGATGGGAGAGGAGGATTGCTTTCTGTCAGAGATGTTTGTTCGGTCGGACACTGTGAACAAAGGCTCGAACACAGAGTACATGCAAATTTAAGTGATACATTAGTAAAACATGGTCTTCTTGATTTGAATACCACATCCCTGGATGTCCCAAGCACCAACATCCATAAACCAACAGAACGTCGACATTTTAATGGGTAGTCTTTCCATGAACTGATAGATTTGTAACCTGGCTAATGACCTCTTCCTGTGAAGCGTCTGTGTAAGCTCTCAGCCGTACAGGAGTGGTCTGTCGATGAAAAGGTTTCTTCAGCCGTCATCTGTACTTCTTTGAAGGTGTCGGATGTTTCGCTTCTTATCCAAGATGCTATGTCAGCGAACTAAAGTCGCGCAGGTAGTTTCGGCCATATATATATATCCCTATTGTCCAGACGTGGTGGAGCCGGACTCTGCTATGATTGGTCCCTGCTCTCAGGTTGGGGGAAGCAGAGGACTACTCCCTGTGCTTCCACTGATTACCTCTATTGTCCTGACTGATTACTTCTATTGTCCTGCCTGAGTATGAGGTCTACGACTGCCCTGATTGCCCCATTTGCCCTGGCATCAGGGTAACATCAGCATAACTAAGCCTATGTTGCCTAAGCAGTCTGTTGTACGAACGATCCACATTCAACCTCACCCCACCATGGCGGTTTAGTGAAGGATTTTGCTGTTTTATGAAAATAGCTTCTTTTACTCCCCTTTCAAACGTCTTCCTTCCCGTCAAGGAGTTTACCAAGTCCTAAACTAGTCCAAGGCCAGATCTCCTACATGAAGATGACAGTTTAACAGGCAGTGTCTGTTCACCTCAGATTGACCCTAGATGTTCTGTGCTTCGATTGTGGGCGTTGTGTTCCACCAACTAACCAGCACTGAGCTTTTAAATAAGATATGCGTGCAACTACTGCACGTTTTGTGTTGAACTTGTGCCCAACCTCCGGTCAAGTCATTACACCTGGATTGCATTTCTAATACTAAGGCACGCTCACATAGACTGACAGGTACCCAAGCTACAAGAGATACAGACATACATTCACAAGCTCCCAGTCAATCATGAAAACAAACACATGGGAGCGCTTGAACATGCATGACTGTCCAAGGTCGGTGTGGGTCAGTAGGTCAAAAGGCCTCAAAGGGGAAACTGTGCTTTATGGTACCGCAAGCATATGAACGCATCAGAAGGCACACCACTGAAACACTTTCTTTTATGTGTGTCATAATCTCCTCTCCAGTGCCTGGAGTCCAGCCACAGCTCCAATATCAATCTAGATTAAAGGGGGTGGTTTGACAGTATGCATGTTGTACGCTAATGCGGGAGAGTGAGATGGTCCTTAGGGCTTCACGGGGCCATAAATGTCAAATTATGCCAATATAGATAAATATACTTGGTTTAATTGTAAATATGCCTCGCAATGAGCCACCTGCAGTTGAAGTCGACACACGCCGTGAGTTTGGTAGCGTTCATTGTAATGAATCCCAAAAAAAAAGCCTGCCGGCTGCTTGTCTGTCTTCAGTGGCATTATACACCAGATGTGCGAAATGTTGTTTTACTGGAAAATAATAAGACAGACAAAAGCAAACACTTTCATTTGCCGTGTATGTGCTTGTGCGGCATGTTTTGAGAGAATGATGAAAAGGTTTCTTCAGCCGTCACCTGTACTACTTTGAAGGTGTCGGACGTTTCGCTCCTCATCCGAAAAGCTTTGTCAGTGAACAAAAAGATAGAAAGCTAGCTAGCTAGCTCATAGAATGCTATATAGCTAGCTAACTACATAGCTAATATGTTTCCTGACTCAAATACCTATCTAGCTATCTATATTACTAATAGCTAGCTCTCTAGCTAGCTACATAGCTAATTGATAGCTAGATAGCTAATATCTTTCCTGACCCGTGCAGTTGCAAATGGCTGAAGATTTGCTAGCGTGCGCAGATAAAAAGGCTAATGTCAATCATAAGAGCCGTCTGTTGCAGAGCGCCATTCCTGAATTTGTTCGCTTTTTTTTTTTTTCATGCTTTGGTGCCGATAAAGCATTTGCCAGACCTCTGGCACTGTTTTTCCCCTTCCACAAGGGGGCAGCATTTCCATTGTTTTCATGTTAGTGCTTTGTTCCAGGTTCAGTTGTTGTTAAAGCGCTATATAAACCATTATGTATGTATGTATCGCATTGTATTTTGGACAGCTGCCCTCATTTTAAGCTCATATAACTCCAGATGCATATAATTTAGGAATGAAAACTTTTTTTTCTGATGAAATAAGAGAGTCTAAAGTATCTTACGCTGCATTGAATGTTTATTCAGTCCTAAAACTCTGTGGGTCCTGAGGTTAAGATTGGAAAGTATCCGTTGCATTCCGATCCATGCTATCTATGCTAACTAACTGCAAACCAAGTACAGTCAAACCTCGTTTTTTGAACGTCTCGGTTCTCATCCCATTCGGTTTCCAACCAAAAGTATCATATTTTTTATGCCCCGGTATACAACCGAAATTTGTTTCTCAACCAAACTGAGTCCATCTTAATGCATCAGTCGACTACCCTCCGCTTCCTTATACGTCACTTCCTTATATGTCATGTCTTCCGCATTGTGACCGACGCATTAATATTGTTGTTGTTTTATTTTTGCGAAAATGCAGACATATTTGGTTAAGATCTCCTGAATAGTCTGATTTTAAAGCAAGCAGAGGATGGTTTGAAAAGTTAGTGTGCCCTGTGTTTGCCCAAAGACAGCTGGGATAGGTGCCAACACGGCCCGTGGCAGAAAGAAAATTGGTGAAAATAAGTCTGTTTTTATAGAATTGTACACATGACCTGCTCTATTATTAAGTTTTTATCCGGTTTATGCGCTGAAATAGTTAAAAAGTTGTTTTCTAGACTTTGAACGGATTAAGATTTTTTTACATTGATTTTAATGGAAAGTGCTGTTTCGGTTTTTGAACAAATCGGTTTTCGAACAGGTTTCTGAAACGGATTATGGTCGAAAACCGAGGTATCACTGGAACTGATTAGCAAATTAAACAATTATTTTAGGGGGCAGAATAAACATTCCATTCTGCCTTCTTTTAACCATGGAGAAACATCTCTATACTATACTTCTGTTTTGTCCTTCGTGAAGGACAAAAATGTCGTGTAGTTTGACAAGGCAAGTCAATGTCAAGTGTTAGGTTCGCTTATTAGCAGTCTTTCTTTCTGACTTGTGCGGGTTGTTTATCCACACAGTCAGCAAGTTGTTCATCTGTGTTCAAATTGCAGCTATTTTCCTTCGCAGCAATTGGTCAAGCATTTTTGGAGGTTTGTTCAGTCAACTGCTTGTTTTCTCAAGTCAATTTATCCATCGACCTCCATATTGATTTCTTTGTGTTGCTTGAATGCATTCCTGTTTATCCAAACGACATCTAGCACTCTATCTAAAAACCAGCTACCTACGTGCATAGCTTGTTTTTTGTGAGATTTAGCCAAGTACCTTTTAGATCTTTTTGTGATCACAATTCGCCCAAATTGACCCCCCATCCAAAATGAGACCTTTCATCGCGCGAGTTAATTTCATCTAACTCCCCGGAATTCAACCGACGCCTTGGTACAAGTTGTGTCCATAATTTGTAAAATTGCCTCAAATAACTTCTACTGCGCGTTTTTCACAAAAATTCCATGGCATATAGCTGTATTTGACATTTTAAGACTCGCGCTGAATATTCAGGAAGTGTTGAGTTGGTGACGATTCCTGACGTCACGGAAGGAACGCCCCTGATCGAGAAAGGACACACAATGCATTTTGTGGGACTTTGTTTGGTCTGAAAACTTCGTGTTGATGGCAAAATTAGAAGGAAAACACATAAATAACGTGATGGTGAATCGTTGTGTGTTGCGCCAAGACTACTATTTGATATTCGCTGACACGAATTCCCAGCAGACAAATCAGCCCATTTCCAACGGTGCCATCTTGTGCATTTTCTGGGATGCTACATTTCAGTCCAGATGCCTCAAAATGACACGGAATGAATTCTTTAATCGATTGCAAACATTTATGCTTTCCTCTTCAGAACTACAGTAAAGTCTCGTTATATCGATATCGGATATATCGATAGTCCCGGTTATATCGATATTTTTTCGGACTCCCCTGAATATCGATATAACGAGACTTTACTGTATTTGAATCGTGTTCATAACTGGATAAGTAACAAGAAAGCATCTTCTCCGAATCTGAAGCCATTGTTTTGATTCTCGAGCAAGGCAAGACGTCCTTGTGTGACGTCACGAACAAGGGGGCGGGACCTTCTGAAACTGGCCACTTCTTGGTTCAATTTGAAGTAGTTTTTAGACACTTTAAGTCATTTTTATTGGTGTTTTGCATTTGACTGAAAATATCATCATGCGTGTTTTGGGTATTTTAGATGCCTATAAAATGTTTTTCTGATATCAGTTAGGAAACAAAAAAGTGGTGTCGCTTGTCCTTTAAATGAGATTGCTCTGACCGCCCCCATTGTTGTCATGCGGGTGTTTGTCCATGGACGACGGGGTAGATTTGCATTGGTACATGAGACTGGCGGCTTGCAGACAAGCACGTCTCCAATTGACGTCCTGTTCTCCGGCATGTTGTGCTCTGGGAGATCAATATGACCTTACCTCCACCAGCCGCTCCTTTGAAACTTAATTACTGATATTCAGCTACAAAGTCATCATAGTCTGCCTGTCAATATCCATTGGGGATCATTACCGGGCCTAATAAAAGTGGTTATTTACAGGCTGCTCTGCTGACACGGGGCCCAGATCCAGGGATTCAGCTTTCGCCATCTCAATTTGCTTTACCACTCTCTCTCTCTTTATCTTTCCTTCCTTCCTTCCCTCGCCCTTTCTTTCTATTCACCTCTCCCAGAAGCACTGACCTGAAAAAGAAAAATTGACAGCAGAAAAACGAACTGAGGGTTGAATGCTTCTGGTGTGGCTTTTAATTCTCTTGTTCAAACGTTTTCAAACAAACACAAGGACCCATGCCAAAAATATACTGTGACCGCCACGTCCCTACATCCCAGAATAAACTCTAACTTGGCGTGCCAATGACTTGGCTACCCAACCCGCAAAGGGATATTTCATGACATTTGAAGAAATGTCACTAGGCTCCTTGCTTCCTTTTCAATCTCTCGGACTGGAGTGATTGTTGTGTTTTTGAAAGCTGCTGCATTCTTTTGCAGGTCTATTCTTTACGCACCAAAGATATACGACACTTTACAGACATAAAAATCTGTACGATTGTCTGAGTTAGCTTTCTCATCATTGTTTACGTCTGTGGAAGGTCACGGTCGTACAGGAGTGGTCCATCGATGAAAAGGTTTCTTCAGCCGTCATCTGTACTTCTTTGAAGGTGTCGGACGTTTTGCTTCTTATCCAAGAAGCTTCGTCAGCGAACTAAAATATTTTGCTGGTAGTTTCGGCCCTACTGTCCAGATGTAGCGGTGCCAGACTACTAAAATCTCAGGTTGGGGGGGAGCAGAAGACTACTCCCTGCGGCTACACTGATTACTTCTATTGTCCTGACTGATTACTTCTACTGTCCTGCCTGAGTATGGGGTCTACGATTTGCCTGATTGCCCCATTTGCTCTGGTATCACCTCATCAGCATAACTAAGCCTATGTTGCCTAAGATGTCTGTTGTACGAACGATCCAAATTGAACTTCACGCCACCATGGCGATTTAGTGAAGGGTTTTGCTGGTTTATGAAAATAGCTTCTTTTACTCTTCTTTCAACGTCCGACACCTTTAAAGAAGTACAGATGACGGCTGAAGAAACATTTTCATCGATTTCTTATAATTGGTTCACAAAATAGGAAAGTTCATTGAAAAGCCACAGAGCGTGGAACGCGAAAAGTGTGTATCCCAAAAATTAATTTCCCATAGGAAACCATCAAAATGAGAATAATCCGTTCCCAGTTCACCATAAAACATAACAACCAAACAAACCAAAAAAAAAAAACGCTTCAAAAAGATGTCTTACTGTCTTTTGATCTTTTTCCTGATACACACCCACGGTGGGTTGAGTAGTTCCCCACTCTGTGTCTTGATTAATATGGTCCACTTTACATCAGTTCACAGGATGGCAATGCACACTGCGCTGCCTTCCCTAAGCAATTAGCAGAAGGGCTCCACCACTGTTGGGATTATCGATAACAAGATACCTCCTGACGTGAGCCCTAAAGCCTGCTGATTTATTCATATGTGTTTACTTAAAAAGAACCCTGCCCTGGTTTATTTTTTTTTTTTTTATTTTTGCGTAAACTGCATCCAAACTGAATTAAGAGTAACATCTGGGAAGGGAGAGGACGAGGGAGCTGGTCGAGTGAATTGCTGCATGTTGGTCCATTGCTGTTTCCAGTGTAAATCACATAAAAACTGAAATGTGTTCTGGCATGAGCCTTCCCAAATATGATCGATCATCTGGTTCTCTCTTAAACCCAGACAACAAGCTGGTGTGTTTTCTTTGGAGTGTTTTGAGATTGATTTTACTGGTGGGACTGTGCTGTTGGCTTTCAAGCAGAGCTCTCTGATTAGTCTATCTCTCTGGTTCATAGCTCTTCGCGGTGTTAGAAGATGGTAGTAAAATCTGCGGGTAGCAAGGTGATCAACAAAAAGATCACAGTGATACCTTAGCTTACGAATTTAATTGGTTCCCAGACAGAGCGTGGAAGGCGAAAAGTGTGTATCCCAAAAAATTAATTTCCCATAGGAAACCATCAAAATGAGAATAATCCGTTCCGAGTGCCCCATAAAACATAATGTTCTACTTTCTAATTTTCTAAGCCTTAAAACTACACAAAATATACCTTATGTTATGTGCTATGGTATTATAATTAAATAAATAAACTACTGTATAATAAAGTCGTTTTATTTACCTTTGTGATGGTTGTTGATGGCTTGATGGAATGGAATGACCGGTTTCATCAGCATTAAACACTTGATGAGGAATGTAGCTTCTTCTTTCACCATCTTGAGGAATCATCCCTTGTCGGTGCTTTCTCTGCGATAATTTTACCTAGTTCCTCATCAATTGTGTTCTGTTTAGCTGGGTTAATAGCTATTTGCATTAAGTGTACAGATGGCTTATGCGGGTTATTTGTGGAGCCTGATTGATGGGAATTTTAACCTTGCAGTCTAGACTCTGCTTTTGAACTATCAAAGTTGAAACGAATCCAAATTTCAGTTTTCTATCCATTTTATCACTCTTTCTCTCTGTCGTCTGCCTGTCTTTTTCCACTGTCACTTTCTTCTTCTGTCTAATCTCTATCAATCTCCAAACACGGCGACTCGTATCTAACTTCCTATTGCATCTGTGTCTTCTCCACAGGGATCCCAACAAACCGGTTCCCCAGGACACAAAGTTCATCCACACCAAGGCCAACCGCTTTGAGGAGGTGGCGTGGTCCAAGTACAACCCCCAGGACCAGCTTTACCTTCACATCGGACTCAAACCGCGGGTGCGCGACCACTACCGGGCCACTAAAGTGGCCTTCTGGAAGCACCTGGTGCCACATCTGTACAATCTTCACGACATGTTCCACTACACCTCCACCACCACCAAAGTGCCCCCGCCAGATACCACGCAGAACACCCTGTCCACCAAACGACCCAACGGAAAGACCACGTGGCCCTTCAACACCAAACGGCCCCCCATGTCGCCGGCCTACAACAACGAAGACAAGGACTCCTGGAGCGACGAGGAATCTGGACCTCTGGTGGTTGAAAACCCTCGGGATTACTCCACGGAGCTCAGCGTCACCATCGCGGTCGGTGCCTCGTTGCTCTTCCTCAACGTCCTCGCCTTCGCCGCCCTCTACTACCGCAAGGATAAACGGCGGCAGGAGTCCAGCCACGGCCAGCCCAGCCCGCAACGCCAGACCACCTCCAACGACATCGGGCACCACGGGCCCGAGGAGGAGATCATGTCGCTGCAGATGAACCAAACGCACCACGAGTGCGAGGCGGGGAATAGCAACGAGGGGGCGCTGCGCTTGGCCTCGCTGCCCGATTACACGCTCACTCTGCGGCGCTCTCCGGACGACATTCCACTCATGACGCCCAACACCATTACCATGATCCCTAATTCCTTGGTGGGGATGCCCAACCTGCACCCTTACAACACCTTCACCACAGGATTCAACTCCACCGGCCTGCCGCATTCCCACTCCACCACGCGTGTATAGCTTTAAGGAGACCGTACGGCGGCAAAAGATGCTAAGGAAAAGATTCAACAAAACAGTGACGAGGATTTTATATATACAGCAGAGAGGCGTGGTAGGGCGGATTAAAACGTGAAGAGATTAAAGCAGACTTTTTCCTACGAGGAGAGTCGCTTCAGAGCCTCTCGATGGATGTCAAGATGTGCAAAGCTGCCAAAATCAAACTGCTTCCCTTGTCCTCATCGGGTGGGGAGGGGGCGTGTTTTGTGTTGTGTCCTTTATTTTTTTTCTTCTCGAAAAAAAAATGACCATTTGAAAAGCCTTTTTAAGCGGACTAAGAAGCCTTTTTTTTTTTTGGAGGTCATAACAAAAACAAACAAAAGTGCTTTTTTTTATTTCGCAATCCTCCATCCGTCCACTTGGGGGAGACACATGAAGAACCACGGACTGTTGAAACTAAACGTCTTTTTTTTAATTGCTTCTTTCTTTTTATTTCAATGCCTTACGAAACGTTTTTTGGGTGTGGAGAGGGGCAGTCAGAGCATCATATCTGTTGTAATAGACTATAAACTGAGAGGAATGTGACAGAAAGACTGATAACAGGGTGAGAAATTAGCGGGTATGCAGTTGTAGAAATTTTCAATCCCATTTTGGGGCAACTTTTTAATTTTGTGGCACACGTGAACGCTTTTATCTTTCTTTGTATGTTCGTTTTGCATCGCAGGGTTTGCCATGGACAACTTGGAGACACATTTGTTCCTGTGATTGTTTTTTTTTTTTTTTGCAGGGAGGAAAGTGCATCTTTTACAGCCAGTTTAACTGTTAAGCTACTTGATCCGCGTGGAACATGATCCGCCATATTTGTTTTGGAAATTTGAGTAGGTTGTGCTTTCATTTTTTAGGGGAACTGGGTGGGTTTCAAGGCAAATTGCATTTCCATGTTGTTGATTTTGGTTCACCGCCAGTCGTGTTTCTGCTGCGTCTCTTGGTGTCCGTCTTTGCAAAATAGCACTTTTTTTGGGGGGGCAGGGAGGGTCATTTTTGTTCTATCTGTCTAATTTTGCTTAAAGGACAACCGACGCCATGGACAAGTTGCGTCCATAATTTGTAAAATCACTTCAAATGACTTCTACTGAGCGTATTTTAATAAGATTCCACCGCATATAGCTATATTTTATGTTTTTAGTCTTTTCCTCGAGTTGGTGACGAGTCCTGATGTGACGTCATGGAAGGAACGCCCCTGACCGAGAAAGCGACACACAATGCATTTTGGGTACTTTGTTTGGTGTGAAAACTTTGTGTTGATCCGTGTTGATGGCGAAATTAGAAGGAAAACAGATAAATAACGCGATGGTGAATCGTTGCGTGTTGCACCAAGACTACTATTTGATACTAGTGAACACAAATCCCCAGCAGACAAATCAGCCCATTTCCAACGGACCTTGGGCGCCATCTTGTGCATTTTCCGGGGCGCTACGTTGGAGTCCTGACAGCTCAAATTGAAATGGGAGGACTCCTTTAATCGATTGCAAACATGTATGCTTTCCTCTTCAGAACTATTTGAATCATATTCATGTCTGGATGAGTAATAAGAAAGCATCTTCTCCGAATCTGAAGCCATTGTTTTGATTCTAGACGTCCTGGCGTGACGTCATGAACAAGGGGGCGGGACCTTCTGAAACTCGCCATCTCCGAGGTCATTTTGAAGTAGTTTTGGGACACTTGAACTCATTTTTATTGGTGTTTTGCATTTGACTGAAAATATCAGCCTGCGTATTTTGGGTATTTTAGATGCTATAAAACGTTTTTCTGGTGTCAGTTAGGAAACAAAAAAAAATGGTGTCGGTTGTCCTTTAAAGATGATAAAATAAATATTATTATTTTACATGTAAGAGTTAAAAAAGATAGCTTCAAGAAACAACTGAACTAACTGGTGTGTGGACTTTGTTAGAGTTCCTCTTTTGACGGCAGCGATTAACTCATTCACTGCCATTCACAGATTTTATTCGGGAATTGAAAATATGACATCGAGCGCCATTCCCAAATTAGTTGTGGTTTGGTTTTTTTTTCTTCTTTGGGTGCCAATAAAGCGCTAGCCATGGCCTCTGGAAATGTTTTTTTCCATTCCACAAGGGGGCAGCATTTCCTTTTTTTCCGTGTTGTCCCAGCGTCAGCTGTTTTTAACACGCTATATGAACCAATATGTATGTATCGCATTGTATTTTTTTTACAGCCGCCCTCATTTCAATCTCATATAACTCCAGACCCATATCATTTAGGAATTAACTTTTTGTCTGATGAAAAAAAAAAAGTAAGCTTTCTTACGCTCCATTGAATGTTTATGTAGTCGTAAAAGTCAATATTCTGGGAGTCCTCGAATTGGAGTGACAATGACAAAAACCCTGGCACTGGAGTGGACACATTTTGTGCACATAGTCTGGCAGTGAATGAGTTAATGGCCTGTTTGCACTGAGAAAACCTACATCTGTGCACACGTGTATTTCCAATATATATATATATATATATATATATATATATATATATATAAATGGGCATGCATACATATATGTATAGGGCTTTACGGAGATATCATTCCCACTTACAAAAAAAAGAGAAAAATACACAAATAAAGGAGCATCCCTTGCCAACAACACTACAAGACATCTTTGTAAGAGCTCTATATGTATATTTATGGATGACATATTTAATATTTATTTATGTATACCAGATGCATACATGCTGATTGTGCCATGTACCAAATTAAAACAGTCAACAACAACAAAAAAAGACTAGAAAGTGTCACTTTATTTAGAGCAGGGGTCTTAAACTCATTTAACATGGTGGACAACATATGTCAAGTGGGCCGGTCCGTTAAAATTATACCATACATCCAATAAATAACCAAATATAAATCCTTCAATACCGAAACTTGTTGAAAACTCTTAGGTTAGAATATTACAAGCTAATACAGTATTAGCGTTAACAGTTACATTTAATTTTGCACAATTTTTAACGGAATTAAAATATTTTAAACTTACTGTTTTAATGTTTATCTTGAGCAATATTTAACATGGCTAAATAAATGTATCTATTTCCTTCGAAACACACCAAGCACAAATGTTTCCCACGCATCTTTGTAAAAAAAAAATATGACATGATTCATTTTTCATTGAAAATTCTACACTCATCTACTTTTGAAAAAAAAAAAGTGCGGTTGAAAAAAAAAACTGCTGTTTTCTTCTACGTTGATCGAAACAGTACAACTCCGCCCTCTAGTGGAAAATCCGTGAATTGCACCTCGTTAAAAATATCAATTCCATGTCGTTTTTGCATTTTTTTTTTCCACTTTTAAATTATCCTGCGGGCCTGATCAAACCTTCTTGGGGGCCGGTTCTGGCCCGCGGGCCGTATGTTTGACACCACTGATTTAGAGGCTCTTTTTTTCAGGACTTGCTGTCATTTCCACTTGAATGAGTGAAAAAAGAGAAATATTCTCCCAGCAAGAGGCAACCTAAACCTCGGGACATCTTCGCTGTACCTCCTTCATCCTCTTTTTCCATCTCCTTCTCCTTACCTCGCTGCTCACTCTCTTTTTTTTTCCCCCTCTTTGAGAAAGGGCCTAACAGCTTGGGGCCGAAAACTGCACATTTTACTGTAATGCATGCAAAGTAGTACTGCAGCAATGGGAGATTGCATCTTTTAATTTGCCGTTATTCTCTGCGACAAAAGTGGAGTTATTGATTCTGTCATGAAAACCGACAATTTCCATTAACCCCTCATAGACAGTCGCAAATTACCTCCCAAAGTTTCGAAAAGAACACTAACACAGTCTGACCGCTTGAAACGGTATTCTTTTAAAATCTTGAGTCCGCTAGTGGGAAAGCAACTCAGCGAAAATCCCAAAAATCTGGCCAGATCATCACAAAAGCTGCTCGTTTCACAAAGTGAGAAGGGGTTATTTGAGGGGAGATATGAAGGAGTCATCTTGTTTATTCTTATCTTGCCTTATATGGGTCACACCTCCTTGAAAAAGCGCAGAGGGAAAAAATACACAGATGGAGTTTACCTGCTGTAACATGATGAACAGGAGTGCTTTAAAATTGTGTACATTTTGCCAATTGGTTTAAATAAAAAAATATTCTAGTGGTGCGTGAGTTTTGAAAGGCGCTTCTAAATAAAATGTATTAATATTATTATTATTATTAGTAGTAGTATCATCATCATCAATATTACCGGTAATAATAATGTTGTTATTATTATTAGAACTTATCCTGTGACTGTAATATGTCCTTGAGAGTTTTGAAAGGCATTTATAAATGAAATGTTGTATTATTATTATTAATATTATTATTAGTAGTAGTAGTAATATTATTATTCATGTTATTATTGTTAGTTATTATTATTAATGTTATTATTCATGTTATTATTGTTAGTTATTGTTATTAGTGTTGTTATTATTATTGTTATTATCATTATTATTATAAGAACAACCTATCCTGTGACTGTAAAGTGTCCTTGAGAGTTTTGAAAGGCGCTTAGAAAAGAAATGTATTATTATTATTAGTAGTAGTAGTAGTATTAGTATTATTATTATTATTATTATTATTAATGTTATTATTATTAATTTTATTATTGCTGTCGCTACATTATTAATTTATTATTACTGTTATTATTATTTTATTATTATTATTGTTATTATTGTATTATTATTATTGAACTGTTATTATTATTGAATTATTATTAATGTTATTATTGTTGCTATATTATTTGATTATTATTAATATTATTCTAATTATTATTATTATTATTATTATTATTATTATTATTATTATTATTATTATTATTATTATTGGTATTATTAATGTTATTATTATAAATTGTATTATTGATGTCGCTATATTATAAATTTATTATTACTGTTTTATTATTATTATTATTACTATTATTGTTATTATTATTGTATTATTATTATTAAACTGTTATTATTGAATTATTATTAATGTTATTATTGTTGCTATATTATTTGATTATTATTACTGTTATTATTATTATTTATTATTATTATTATTATTATTATAACAAACATGCGGATCAAACCTCTCAAGATGGAGGACACTGATTTGCTGTGGCGACCCGTTGAAGGGAAAAGCTGAAAGGAAAAGAGTATTATTATTATTTTTATGTATTTATTATTATTATTATTATTATTATTATTATCATTATTATTATACCAGTGTCCAACAAAGTGGACATAAAGATAGCTGGTGTGAGAGAAGAGGATGCACAAAGCCGGGTTAGATGGAGGACATTGATTCGCTGTGGCGACCCCTGAAGGGAAAAGCCGAAAGGAAAAGAAGAAGATACCAGTGTCCAACATTTGTGTGCACTTACCGCTTGTAGCCACTAGGGGCGCTGCCGTAGGCCAAGTTAAAGCAACATTGATTGAAATGCAAGATGAGTGCGTGAGTCATCATACAACGCTTTTTTTCCCATACCATTGTGTCCAGAAATATCTTCACATGCTTATTTAATTTAATATTTGTAATTTTCACAACGGATTTGAGACACAACAAGATGTGTTAGAAGTGAAGACTTTTTTATGTAAAGTAAGTGTATCTCCATTTGTAATTGGCATATCCGTCCCCCAATCGGCATGACTCATTATTTCAGGCCCGCCATTTTCTGCCTACTCCGTCCCATGTCGGCATCGAGCACTGACTATTTCCCCAGCAGACATTCAGCCAAATAAAAAATAAATAATATAAAAACAACACAGACACGCACACACACGATTGATTGGTGAACTAAACATTAAAGGACAACCGACGTCTCCGGACAAGTTGTGTCCATAATTTCTAAAAGGGCTTCAAATGACTTCTACTGAGCATATTTTACAAAAGATTCCACCGCATATTTTACGTTTTAAGATTCGCGCTGAATATTCAGGAAGTCTTGTTTTTGAGTTGGTGACGAGTCCGTACGTGACGTCACTGAAGGAACGCCCCTGACCGAAAAAAAGACACATTGTAGCAGTCCTTCCATCACGTCAATGTATTTTGCTGTACTTGTTTGGTCTGAAAACCTCGTGTTGCACCAAAAAGCCGCCAGAAGAGGGCGACCAAGCTCCACGGAAGGAATTGGTCGCCATTTTCTGCCTCCCTTGGGTGCGACATTTCCCACCCCTGATGTCTCAAAATGACACGGAAGGACTTCTTGAATCGATTGCAAACATGTATGCTTTCTTCTTCGGTACTATTTGAATCATATTCATAACTGGATGTGTAACAAGAAACCATCTTCTCCAAATCTGAAGCCATTGTTTTGATTCTCCAGCAATGCAAGACGTCTTGGACGTCTTCAGAAAGTCCCGCCCCCAGTTCGTGACGTCACGAACTGGAGGCAGGACTGGCGGGACTTTCTGAAAATGCCCAATTGCGAATTGGGCATCAATAGGGCTCTATTTTTTTTGCAGATTTTGGACACTTTAAGTCATTTTTATTGGTGTTTAGCATTTGACTAAAAATATCAGCTTGCGTGTTTTGGGTATTTTAGATGCTATAAAACGTTTTTCTGATGTCAGTTAGGAAACAAAAAAGTGATGTCGGTTGTCCTTTAAGGTACAGTACATACTTGTCAGTTTATACGTTTTCACCCATATTTTATATGTTTTTTCAATCATTTTAAAGTTGCTAAAGTGCTATATATATGGATTTTGACTTGCGACCGGTTGGTCACAACGGAACCCGGCCGTCAGTCTGACCTGTATAAAACAATATGTATGCATTGAATTGTATTTTGGACAGCCACCCTCTTTTCAAGCTCATGCAACTCCAGACTTATTATTTAGGAATTAACTCTTTTATTCTAATGAAAGAAGAGAGTTTAAACGACATCTGACACCATTTTTTTGTTTCCTAACTGACATCAGAAAAACTTTTTATAGCATCTAAAATACCCAAAACACGCAGGATGATATTTTTAGTCAAATGCAAAACACCAATAAAAAGTTAGTTTCTCAAAAACTACTTCAAAATGACCCGGAAATGGCGTGTTTCAGATGGTCCCGCCCCCTTGTTCGTGACATCACACCAGGACGTCTTGCCTTGCTCGAGAATCAAAACAATGGCTTCAGATTCGGAGAAGATGCTTTCTTGTTACTATTCCAGTTATGAATATGATTCAAATAGTTCCGAAGAGGAAAGCATAAATGTTTGCAATCAATTAAAGAAATCCTTCCGTATCAATTCGAGCCATCAGAACTCCAATGTAGCGTCCCAGAAATGTAGCGTCTTTGTAAAATACGCTCAGTAAAAGTCATTTGAAACCATTTTACAAATTATGGACACAACTTGTCCGGAGGCATCGGTTGTCTTTTAAGGTTTCTGACACTACATTGAATGTTTATGTAGTCCTAAAACTCAATATTCTGTAGGTCCTGCAATTTGATTGACAATGACAAAAACCTTGGCACTGGAGTGGACATATTTTTTTGCACATCATCTGTCAGTGAATGAGTTAAAATGTTCCAAATTCCTCTTAGTAGTGTATAAAGACAAAATATATATATATATATACACGGATCAAACGGATGATGAACTCGGCCTTTAAGTTACTTTTTCAAATTATGCTGCACCGCTTCTGATCTGTCTATATCACTGGGAGCTCACTTTCCTTACATACGCGCGGACATGGGCTCAAATTGAGTGGTACAGCTGTGTGTGAACTATCAAAGGGAAGCAAATGTCATGGGAGGACAACTTGTTTTTGCCATTTACTTCTCCCATATGCTGCAGCAGTAGAGCAGATGTCACCCACAATTGCCTCGGTGGATTCCATCGCCTCTCTGGATGCTCTTTTTTTTGGGGAAGTTGTGTATGCCGGCGAAGAGGCTATACTGTTTATCATTCATTACATCTGGTAGACCAATGATTTTCAACCACTGTGCCGTAACTCACGGCACTCTCACGGCCCGTGAGAGATCGTCAGGTGTGCCGTGAGAAACTACCCAATGCCCCTTTTTCAAATTTAAAATTTTTAAAACATTTATTAATCATTTTCTGCCAATATTATGCCATTGTCCTGTGTCCGCGCTGAAAAGACCGGGAGGGTAATGTAATATTCGTCCGTGTGGCAACACGTCAAAGATTGCTTCTTTCCTGCGAGATGGTTCATTGTGTGCCGCAAAAAAATGCCAATGAAAAAAAAAACGTGCCCTGGTTCAAAAAAGGTTGAAAAACACTGTGGTAGACTAATGAAGAAGAACATTAACGAGAAAGCGATGGAGAGGCAAACTTGTTGTGCATTCAGAAAGCTCAGACAAATTAGCCCAAACTTATAATGACAAGACTCACCAAGGGTTGAAAGAATAGGCTTGTATCTACCCCGGTCACGGATGATGTTTCATACTGATGTCCCAACGTTTATTGTGGAACACTTGTAACACCGTGAAAACTAAAGGACATTAAAACGACAACATTACAATAAGTTCGACAAGACATACAGTAAATAAGCAAATTAATAACGTACCGTGTGCACCTTATTAACCAAAAGTAGATAAATGTTGACGTAGACTTTAGACCACAGGTGTCAAAGTCAAGGCCCGTGGGCCAAATCCGGCCCGCCACATCATTTTTTTTCGGCCCGCGAAAGCAAATCAAACGTGTTAAATTCCATGATGATTGCTAAAATCTGAGCCAAAATGTCATATTTTTGGATGTCAACCACAATAAAAGTCATTATTCTTGACTTCAGATTTGAAAACAAGTTATTCATTAATTTGCTGTGTGCTCCATGTGTAATATTTGAAGGGATTTAAACATTCTAATGGGTTCCCCAAATTCATAACGGCCCTCGAGAGGAAACCATAACTACAATGTGGCCCGCGGCAAAAAATGACTTTGACACCCCTGCTTTAGACTGTCGTTCTCTCTCTAGCAGTTACTCTCGTACATCGAAACACATGACACGGAAGCAGAAGTTATAATAACAAAACATTATAAATAAAGCATTGAAACGTTAAAAACCTTTACAGAACAAGACCAAATAAATTATATTTTTGTTGTCATGGCAACCAATGACAATATAGCCGCAAGTTACGAGGTCAAGTGAAGGAACAGCTAAATCCTTCACTAAACCGATATGGTGGGGTGAGGTTCAATTTGGATCGTTCGTACGACAGCCTGCTTTGGCAACATAGGATTAGTAATACTGATGAGTTGATACCGGAGGAAGTGGGGCAATCGGGCCAGTCGTTAGTCAGGACAATAGGAACAATCCGTGGAGCCACAGGGAGTGGTCCTCTGCTCCCCCCCAATCTGAGAGCAGGGACCTATCATAGCAGAGTCCGGCACCGCCACGTCTGGACAGTCAGTATATAGGGCCTAAACTACCAGTAAGACTTTAGTTTGCTGACGAAGTTTCTTGGATAAGACGCAAAACGTCCGACACCTTCAAAGAAGTACAGATGACGGCTGAAGTAACCTTTTCATCGTTGAAACAAGTGTGTGTGTGTGTGGGGGGGGTGTGTGTGTGCGCCACCCGTTGTTAGAATTTAGTGACCCTTGTCATCCTTAGCAGTAATAAAAAGTAGAATACTGTATTTGAATTTGAAATACATTTCGAGCATGTAATCATTGAAAAGTAAGACATTCAAAACTAAACAAAATGCCACGACACACAGTGTATGCTGTCGACATTGTACTCTTTTCTTAGCAATCAGTCCAGAGTACTTACAGGTATACTGCACCACAGAGCAAGGAAATAATAGTAAGACATGGCCAGAACAAAACAGCATTGTAATGATTAGGACTGTGTAGTACACTTTTCACGTTGATGGCACCCTGTGGTGCCGGGTTTTATAGCTCCTTTTGAATCATTATTGCTTTGTGTAATACAGACAAAAGTGGCTCATCCCGTGTGCAAAAAAAAATGTGCTTGGAATAACCATTTTACTATGTATTTAACGTTGCTTTCTCAACGGACCCTAAATCAAGCCCCGGTCATTAAAAACAACAACAAGACGGTTACTTTATATCGGGAAGTGTAAAAAAAAAAACAGTGGCAGTCTATAGTCTATCTATTTAAAGAGGCCCACCAGGCCATGGCCTAAAACTGCCTGTCTCCCACGTAATGATCTTTAAGATGTATGGTCTACAGATCGCGGAACGCTGCTGAGGGTAAAGCCGGCGTTCTTCCAGAGTGCAAGCGGCAAATAACACAGTAGAAAACAAGTACGTTTGATCCCCCTTGAACTCTTATCTGCCCCGTACGGTGAACCGTAAAACCTCCACAATGTGGTTTGAGCGCTGATGGGAAGATTCACAGTCTTGGTTATGTGATCCAAAGTGTTTGTTCAACCAAGTCTCTTGGTGGAAGATCTTCCAGAAGAAGCATTTTAGCTAACCTGAACCTTAGTATAACCTAACATGGACATAACCCCCATCCCCTCTCCAACCTACCGTCCATCCCAACACTGGTCTATCCCCTAATCCCGAGCTATAACCTGTAACCACCTATCAAGAACGCTTAACCATAACTGGAAATTTTCACCGTACCCTAATTCCTAAACATATTTTTTTAACCGTGAGTTATCCATGAGTCAAATTGGATTGGATTAGCCTTTATTGGTCTCACAGTGGAGAAATTTACATTTCACGGCAGCAAATTGATGAAAGGAAGAAAGCAAAGAAAGAAGTAGAAAAACAAAATACAGGGGCTGCTGTAAAGGCAGCCACTCTCACGGCGCCATCTTGAAGTCAAAAGATCAAAATAATATGACAACACAAACACACAGTCATTCAATCTGAAACACTTCCTGTACTGTCTTTGTTGCATAAAGTAGTTCTAGATGAAAGAGGAGAGGATCAAAGTGTCATTTTCACCAGTGGATATGTAGGAAGGTAGGTAGGTAGGTAGGTAGGTTGGTCGGTTGGTAGGTAGGTAAATATGTAGGTAGATATGTATGTAGATATGTAGGTAGATAGATATGTAGGTAGATAGATGTGTAGATATGTATGTAGATATGTAGGTAGATAGATATGGTGGTAGATAGATATGTAGATATGTAGGTAGATATGTAGATATGTAGGTAGATAGATATGTAGGTAGATAGATGTGTAGATATGTATGTAGATATGTAGGTAGATAGATATGGTGGTAGATAGATATGTAGATATGTAGGTAGATAGATATGTAGGTAGATAGATATGTAGGTAGATATGTAGATATGTAGGTAGATAGATATGTAGGTAGATAGATATGGTGGTAGATATGTAGATATGTAGGTAGATAGATATGTAGGTAGATAGATATGTAGATAGATATGGTGGTAGATAGATATGTAGATATGTAGGTAGATAGATATGTAGATAGATAGATATGTAGGTAGATATGTAGATATGTAGGTAGATAGATATGTAGGTAGATAGATATGGTGGTAGATATGTAGATATGTAGGTAGATAGTATGTAGGTAGATAGATATGGTGGTAGATAGATGTAGGTAGGTAGATATGTAGGTAGATAGATATGTAGGTAGATAGATAGGTAGATAGATATGTAGATAGATAGATATGTAGGTAGATATGTAGATATGTAGGTAGATAGATATGTAGGTAGATAGATATGGTGGTAGATATGTAAGTAGATAGATATGTAGGTAGATAGATATGTAGGTAGATATGTAGGTAGATATGTAGATAGATATGTAGGTAGATAGATATGTAGGTAGATAGGTAGCTAATAGATAGCATATAGAATATGCTATAGCGAGTTAGGTAGCCAGCTAGATAGCTAGTTAGCAAATATATCAAATAGATATGTAGCAAGGTAGCCAGCTAGATAACTAGCTAGCCGGCTAGATACCGAGATTAGCTCGCTAATAAATAACTAATAGATAGCTAGCTCGATAGATAGCTAGTTAGGTAGCCAGCTAGATAGGTAGCTAATTTGTATGAAAAGAAAAGATAGATCAGGAGCGATTGCAAGTGAATTGTTTGGTTTAAAAATAGGAAGAGTGGAGTGAGATCTCCACTCGTTCAGCAGTGACGATGCAGTCGGAGCGTCTGCAAGGCTGCGTGACTCACATTTCTTTGGAATGATCAAACCCACACAGCATCACGCTGGCTTCCTGTTGCATACAATGAAGTCTGGACAGTCTGAGAACAAAACAGGAAACGACGTGCCGGAGGTCCATTTTTTATTTACAGTGTGTGACGGCAGCTACAAACATGTGAATTAGGTGAAAGTTACCGTTGCACCATCCAATTGACCGTTTTACCATCATATTCTTAATGATAATTCTTGTTTAGTTTAGCATAATCACACGAGCATTGTTTTATTAATTAACTGTTTCAGATACAGTGATACCTTGGCTTACGAACTTAATTGCTTCCTAGACAGTATGTAAGGCAAAAAGTGTGTATCCCAAAAATTTATTTCCCATAGGAAACCATTAAAATGAGAATAATCCGTTCCCAGGCCGCCATAAAACATTATTTTCTACTTTCTAATTTTCTAAGACTTAAAACTACACAAATTATACCTTATTTTATGTATAATAAATGTGATATGGTATTATAATTAAAGAAATAAACTGTACTTTTTAATAAAGTCGTGTTATTTATCTTTGTGGTGGTCGTTGATGGTCCTTTTTCTTTCCCCATCTTGAGAAATGATCCATTGTAGGTGCTTTCTCTGCGATAATTTTACCTAGTTCATCATCAATTGTGTTCCTTTTAGCTGGGTTAATAGCTTTTTGCATCAAATGTACAGATGGCTTGTGTGGGTTGTTTGTGGAACCTGATTGATGGGCTATTTTAACCTTGCAGTCTACACTCTGCCTTTGAACTATCAAAGTTGAAAGTCTCTCACTGTCGTCTGCGTGTCTCTAATGTTTAAACCACCCCCCTCACTGCTGCGTTCTTGACCAATCACGTGGCTTTAACCGAAGACTGGGGGCGGGCAATAGAAGACAAAAACAGCCAGCTGCCATTTTGTTGTTAGAAGAATGGGCTGGTTCGTGAACGACACATCACTCATTGAGGCAGCTCCATGGATGAAAAAAGTGGAGCCTGATTGATGGGATATTTTAACCTTGCAGTCTACACACTATCAAAGTTGAAACGAGTCCAAATTTCACGGTTTTCTATGCATTTTCTCACCGTTTCACTTTTGTTCTTTTTTTTCACCTTTGTTTTTTTGTTTCAAGCTCTGTCGTCTCCCTTTCGTGTGTGTGTGTGTGTGTGTGTGTGCGCGTGTGTGTGTGTGTGTGTGCGCGCGCGCGCGCGTGTGTGTGTGTGTGTGTGTGTGTGTGTGTGTGTGTGTGTGTGTGTGTGTGTGTGTGTGTGTGTGTGTGTGTGTGTGTGTGTGTGTGTGTGTGTGTGTGTGTGTGTGATTTCTCCCTCTCTCTCTCTGTGAAGCCATGCATATCTGAACTGGTCTCTCAAAGGCAACCCCGATTTTCCCATTTAAGGACTCCAATTGCCTTGTTTCCATATCATCTCTCCTCCTGGGGGGATGTTGGTACTGTAAAGTCATCACTTGCGGCAGACGCTAACTCATCTTTCATGGATAACATAACATTTCAACATGGAGGAAATGGAATTGATTGTTCCATCTGCTCCTTTTGTGAAAAAAAAAAACACATGATAAAATACATTTTTTCCCCCAAGATGGAATTGGTGTTTCAAAATTAGGGCTATGTTCCTTCCTGGAATGGAACGTTGCAGTGAGAGTGAAGTGGTGTGCACTTCCTGGTCGAGTGAACGCTGGCGTGTCTGGCTGCCGCTGCTCACCTGCAGAAAAAAAATGTGTTCTCATCCAGTGCATGTAACGTGTCCTTGACAGTTTTGAAAGGCGCTTAAAAATACAATGTATTATTATTATTATTATTATTATTATTATTATTATTATAAAAGTAAGGCGCTCCAGAACTGAATTGTCACCCAAGGCTATCTATCTATCGATGGATCTATCTTATTCTGTTAAGTGTGATTTATTTGTGGTTTATGGATAAGGAGGTTGGGTTGTCACTGAGTTTTGAGATTGTCTAAAGCACAGGTGTGAAAGTCAAGGCCCGGGGGCCAAATCTGGCCTGCCACATCATTTTATTCGGCCAGTGAAAGCAAATCAAGCATGTCAAGTGGTATGATGCTTGCTAAAGTCCCAACCGAAATTTCAAATTATCTCACGTAACACAATAACAGTCAATATTTTTTACTTCAAATTTGAAAACTACTTATTCATTAACATTCCCGAATTTATTCGGGAATTAAAAATATGATGTGGAACGCCATTCCCAAATGTGTTTGGGTTTTGTTTTTTCTTGTAAAAGGGTGCAGATAAAGTGCTGGTCAGACCTCTGGCAATGTGTTTTCACTTCATCTATCTATCTATCTATCTATCTATCTATCTATCTATCTATCTATCTATCTATCTATCTATCTATCTATCTATCTATCTGTCTGTCTGTCTGTCTGTCTGTCTGTCTGTCTGTCTGTCCGTCATTCCGTCCGTCCGTCACTCTGTCCGTCAGTCCGTCCGTCATTCCGTCCGTCAGTCTGTCAGTCCGTCAGTCTGTCCGTCACTCTGTCATCATTCCGTACCTCATTCCGTCATTCCGTCCGTCATTCCGTCATTCCGTCCGTCATTCCGTCCGTCATTCCGTCAGTCCGTCCGTCATTCCGTCCGTCAGTCTGTCAGTCCGTCAGTATGTCCGTCACTCTGTCGTCATTCCGTACCTCATTCCGTCCGTCATTCCGTCCCTCATTCCGTCAGTCCTTCCGTCATTCCGTCCGTCATTCCATCCGTCAGTCTGTCAGTCCGTCAGTCCGTCCGTCACTGTCCGTCACTCCGTCCGTCATTCCGTCCGTCACTCTGTCCGTCATTCCGTCCGTCATTCCGTCCATCATTCCGTCCGTCATTCCGTCCGTCATTCCGTCTGTCATTCCATCTGTCATTCCATCCATCATTCCGTCCGTCCATCCGTCATTCCGTCCATCCATCCTTCATTCCGTCCGTCCATCCGTCATTCCGTCCATCCATCCTTCATTCCGTCCGTCCATCCGTCATTCCATCCGTCCATCCCGTCCATCCACCCATCCATCCATCCATCTTCTTGCATTGAATGTGATATAACATGTCATCTCCTGAAATGGCAACAGTCTCCGATTATTTATCTGCAAATTATAATGCATCTGGAACTTGATTGGCAGACCCTGAAAAGGAAGAGGTCGCCGCGTCAGCCACTCATCTTATTTCGAGACAGCCCCGCATAAATGATGAAGGAACTAAGTTCATCAGTGGATAAATGAAAATGAATTGATGTTATGATGAGACCAGAGACTGTGGCTCCAGACGCCCGATGGTCCCGAGAGATGAAGATAGAATACAGATCACCGAGTAGCCTTCACTCACCGTCACATGTGGAATCAGCTATCTTGGTAATTAATGTCACACGGACTTCAAATCCGCACGCATGTTTGATGGTTCGTTGGGAGCAAGTTAGCAAGCTAATGAAGGTGTAATTGAGTACAGCGGAGAGGAGACACTCCGACGAGGAGTAAATAAAGTTTGAGATATGCCATGCCGAAGAGGGCCTATTATGAACGCGCAGCACGTGAACAATGACAGAAAAGTAAATTCCTAAATTATACGGATCTGGCGTTATATGAGCTTGAAATGAGGGTGGCTGTCCAAAATACATACATTTATATATTGCTTTAACAACAGCTGAAGCTGGAACAAAGCGCTAACAGGGAAAAAAGGAGTGATAGATAGATGGATAGACGGATGGATGGATGGATGGATGGATGGATAGATAGATAGATAGATAGATAGACAGATAGCGAGCCAGCTAGCTAGCTTGATAGATAGCTAGCTAACTAGACACCTTGATAGATAGCCAGCTACCTAGCTAGCCAGCTCAATAGATACCCAGCTCAATAGATACCCAGCTCAATAGATAGATGGATGGGTAAATAGATAGATAGACAGCTAGCTAGCTGTTTAGTTAAATAGATAGATAGATAGCGAGCCAGCTAGCTACATAGCTAGCTAGATAGCTAGCTTGATAGCTAGCTAACTAGACACCTCGATAGATAGCCAGCTACCTAGCTAGCCAGCTCAATAGATAGATGAATGGGTAAATATAGATAGACACCTAGCTAGCTATTTAGATAGATAGATAGATAGATAGATAGATAGATAGATAGATAGATAGATAGATAGATAGATAGATAGATAGATAGATAGATAGATAGATAGACAGCTAGCGAGCCAGCTAGCTAGCTAGCTTGATAGATAGCCAGCTACCGAGTTAGCCAGCTCAATAGATAACCAGCTCAATAGATAGATGAATGGGTAAATATAGATAGACACCTAGCTAGCTATTTAGATAGATAGATAGATAGATAGATAGATAGCGAGCCAGCTAGCTAGCTTGATAGCTAGCTTGATAGATAGCTAGCTAACTAGACACCTCTATAGATAGCCAGCTAGCTAGCCAGCCAGCTCAATAGATAGATGTATGGGTAAATAGATAGATAGACAGCTAGCTAGCTAGCTATTCAGATAGATAGATACCTTCTCATCAATTCTTTGGGAACAAAATGTTGAACAGAAGATTTCTGTTGCAAACATTGTGTGATTTCTCCAAATGTGTTTTTCTGTAGTTGTGATGTTACTGTTTTTTTTTGTTTTTTTTTGTTCATCTAACTTGACATCATTACACCCTCATAAGAAGAGTCTGTCTCCAGAGTTGGATCCGAGGTCGCAGCCTCCAGCGGGTTGCAGAAAAAAAAAAAAAAGTTATAACATGCATTGTTGTTGACGCACTTCCTCTTCTCCGCCTGCCTGAGCTAAAATGTGTGGCTTTTCCTGATGTGCTGATAGAAGTGAAACTCAAAGCAACATCGCAACACACATACAGGAAGCCAAAGTACAGCGCACACAATGACAAAAAAAATGGTTGACGGGGGTTTGCAGAAGACATCAAACGTCTGCTTTGTTATAAAATAAAACAATAAAAATCAAACCTCGGCAAAGGTGAAGCCACGTTGAATGTTGTTTTTTTTGTTGTTGTCAAGTTTACGTTTAAAATGTTTGTGCTGGTATTAAAATGTATCCAACAAATGTCATACTTTCTATTAGAAACAAAATCGTTTGATATCATCTTAAAGGACAACCGACACCAATTTTTTGTTTCCTAACTGACATCGGAAAAAAAAAAAAACGTTTTATAGCATCTAAAATACCCAAAACACGCAGTATGATATTTTTAGTCAAATGCAAAACACCAATAAAAATGACAAAGTGTGTAAAAACTACTTCAATTTGAAACCGGGAGTGGCCAGTTTCAGGTCCCGCCCCCTTGTTCGTGACGTCACGCCAGGATGTTTTGCCTTGAGAATCAAAACAAATGGCTTCAGATTCTGAGAAGATTTCTTGTTACTCATCCAGTTATGAATATGATTCAAATAGTTCTGAAGAGGAAAGCATACATGGTTGCAATCGATTAAAGAAGTCCTTCCGTATCATTTCGAGCCGTCAGGACTTCAATGTAGCGTCCCAGAAAATGCACAAGATGGCGCCCAAGCTCCGTTGGAAATGGGCTGATTTGTCTGCTGGGAATTTGTGTCAACTAGTATCAAATAGTAGTCTTGGTGCAACACACAACGATTCACCATCGCGTTATTTATGAGTTTTCCTTCTAATGTCGCCATCAACACGAAGTTTTCAGATCAAACAAAGTACCCAAAATGCATTGTGTGTCGCTTTCTCGGTCAGGGGCGTTCCTTCAGTGACGTCACGTACTGACTCGTCACCAACTCAAAAACAAGACTTCCGGAATATTCAGCGCGAGTCTTAAAATGTAAAATATAGCTATATGCGGTGGAATCTTTGTAAATACGCTCAGTAGAAGTCATTTGAAGTGATTTTACAAATTATGGACACAACTTGTCCGGAGGCGTCGGTTGTCTTTTAAAGGGCAGAAAAAGGCAAAACGTCCGAACATTTTATTTTATTTAATACATGACATGCATTCACCTTCATGACATTTGATACAAAAAGAGCAATACCAAGAACTGTACAGTGAAAATAACAGAATATAAATTACATTTTCATCTTACACAGCAGGGACTTAAAGTTAACTCATTCACTGCCAGACGATGTGCAAAAATATCTCCACTCCCGTGCCAGGGTTTTTGTCATTGTCACTCGAATTCCAGGACCCACAGAATATTGAGTTTTAGGACTATATAAACATTCAACGCAGCGTTAGAAACCTAAGACTCTCTAGTTTCATCAGAAAAAAAGAGTTAGTTCCTAAATGATATGGGTCTGGAATTATATGAACTTGAAATGAGGGCAGATGTCCAAAATACAATGCAATTGGTTTATATAGCACATGAAGCTGGAACAAAGCGCTAACATGGGAAAAATGGAATTGCTGCCCCCTTGTGGAAAAGAAAAAAAAAACATTGCAGGAGGCCATGGCCAGCGCTTTATCGGCACCCAAACATTTGTTGATTTATTTGCGGATAAGAAATTGTAATAATAATAATAATACATTTAATTTATAAGCGCCTTTCAAAACTCTCAAGGTCACTTTACAGTCTTTTCCAAATGTGGAAAAAAATTGTTTATACAGCGCTTTAGCAACAGCTGCTAACAAGCGCTAACATGGACAAAATTGAAATGCTTCTCGCTTGTGGAAAAGAAAAAAAACATTGCCATAAGCAAGCAATAAAAAAAACAAAACCCAAACAAATTTGGGAATGGCGTTATTCTTTCAATTCCAGAATAAATTCATTAGTTATCTATTCACTAAAGAATAGCTATCTATTCGTGAGCTATTAGCTATCTATTCGCTAGCTATTCGTTATCTATTCATTAGCTAGCAAGCTTGCTATCTATTTGAGTTATTTCCGCGTTGAGTGGCGTGTGGCTGCCACTGCTCACCCACAGAAAACAAACATATCCTGTGACTTTAAATTTATGAATACCTATTAGCTATCTATCTAGCTATCTAGTTAGCTATCTAGCTAGCTAGCTATTAGCTAGCTATCTAGCTGGCTACCTAGCTATTAGTTATCTATTAGCTGGCTATGTATTAGTTATCTATTTAACTAACTGGCTGCGATAAAAAAGCTATCTATTGGCTATCTATTAGCTATCTATCTAGCTATCCAGCTAGCTATCTAGTTAGCTATCTAGGTGGCTACCTAGCTAGCTAGCTATTACTTATCTATTAGCTGGCTATGTATTAGTTATCTATTTAATGAACTGGCTGCGATAAAAAAAAACTATCTATTAGCTAGCTATATAGCTGGCTAGCTATCTAGCTGGCTATCTAGCTAGCTAGCTATTTGTTATCCATTAGCTGGCTATCTATTAGTGATCTATTTAACTAACTGGCTGGCTATCTAGCAAGCTATCTATTGGCCATCTATTAGCTATCTTTCTGGCTATCTTTCGAGCTAGCTATCTCGTTAGCTGTCTAGCTATCTATTGCGCTAATAATTTATTTATTAACTGGCTATTAGCGAGCTAGCTTTCTATCAATTTGAGTTATTCCAGGTTGAGTGAACACTGGCGCATGTGGCTGCCGCTGCTCACCCACAGAAAAAAAAAACTGATCCTGTGACTGTAAAGTGACCTTGAGAGTTTTGAAAGGCGCTTAGAAATTAAATGTATTATTATTATATTTGGGGGGGGGGGGGGGGACTGCAGGCACACTTGTTCAGCCGGACAGATGTATGTCAACACATCTTGAAGACGATGCTCCAAGGTACATCGCAGACAAGGACGTCGGCCATGTCGCCCCCACAGCAGACTGTTTTTCTCCTCCTCCTCGACGGAGCTTTTCACATCTCTGCGATTAAAAAAAAAAGAGATTTAGGAAGATGCTCAGAAGGCGGATGAGGAGAGGCATATTGGATTTCAGGCCAATGTGTGGAATAAAATGAGTGGTTAGAAGTTAACTCATTCACTGCCAATAGCTAGCTAGATAGCTATATAGATAATAATAATAATAATAATACATTTCATTTATAAGCGCCTTTCAAAACTCTCAAGGTCACTTTACAGACACTGGATAAGTTTTTTCTGTGGGTGAGAAGTGGAAGCCACGTGTGGCAGCGCTCACTCAACCTGGAAGTAACTCAAATAGATAGAAAGCTAACAATATAGCTAATAGATAGCTAGCTAGATAGCTATATTGATAATAGATATCTAGATAATAACAATAACAATAATAATAATACATTTCATTAATAAGCGCCTTTCAAAACTCTTAAGGTCACTTTAAAGTCACAGGATGAGTTTTTTTTCTGTGGGTGAGCAGCAGCAGCCACACGCGGCAGCGTTCACTCAACCTGGAAGAAACTCAAATAGATAGAAAGCTAGAAATATAGCTAATAGATAGCTAGCTAGCTATATAGATAGCTATATAGCTAATAGGTATCCAGCTAGATAATAATAATAATAATAATAATAATAATAATAATAATAATAATAATACATTTCATATATAAGCGCCTTTTAAAACTTTTATGGTCACTTTACAGTCACAGGATATGTTTTTTTTCTGTTGGTGAGTAGCGGCAGCCACACGCAGCAGCGTTCACTCAACCAGGAAGTAACTCAAATAGATAGCAAGCTAGCTAGCGAATATAGCTAATAGCCAGTGAATAGATAGCGAATAGATGGCCAATAACTAGCGAATAGATAGCTATTAGCTAGCAAATAGCGCTAGCTAATAGCTAGCTAATCGCTAGCAAATAGATAGCTAATACCTAGCGATTAGATAGCTAACAAATTTATTTGGGAATCGAAAATATGACGTAGAGCGCCATTCCCGAATTAGTTCAGATTTTGTTGTTTCTTGCTGAGGTGCCGGTAAAGCGCTGGTCAGACCTCTGGAAATGATTTTTTTTTTTCCCTTACACGAGGGGGCAGCATTTCCCTTTTTTTGCATGTTTTTTTTTCCAGATTCAGCTGTTGTTAAAGTGCTATATAAACCATGTACAGCCATGTACTATGTATTATATTGTATTTTGTACAGCTGCCCCCCTTTCAAAGTCAGATAACTCCAATTTAGGAATTAACTCCTTTTTTTTTAATAATGAAAGAAGGGAGTCTTAGGTTTCTTACAGTGTATTGAATGCTTATATAGTCCTAAAACTCAATATTCTGTGGGTCCTGAAATTTGAGTGGCAATGACAAAAACGCACTGAAGTGGACACATTTTTGCACATCAGTGAATGAGTTAAAGGGGTGAAATGATTTATTTGTAATATTCATAAATTTTGTGTGATGACAGCGCTTGTCATGAAATAACCATGCTCTGCTGCTCACAGAAGAAGAAAAATCATCTTCAGTGTTGCATATTCATGAGATTTGTCATCTGGCTTTTCATCCATCGCGGATGGTATTGAACAGATGAAATGCGTATCAAGCCAATATATGTTGTGACTGAGCAAGATTTGATACAAAGTCACATTTGACTTGCTTGAGTTTGGATTTACTTGAAATGTGAAGGTTAAAAGTCTAAACTGACTCTTCTCACTAGAAATCAAGAAATACAGTGATACCTCAGTTTACGAACCCCTTGGATTACGAACTTTTCGGTTTACGAACGTTAAATTTATGAAAATTTTACCTTGGCATACGAACATTTTTCTGCCTCGAGTGATGTGTCGTTCGCGAATGAACCCGTTCTTCTAACAACAAAATGGCAGCCGACTGTTTTTGTCCTCTATTCCCCGCCCCCAGCCTTCAGTTAAAGGCATGTGATTGGTCAAGAACGTAGCAGTGAGGGGGGTGGTTTCAACATTAAAGAGACAGGCAGACGACAGTGAGAGAGTTTCAACTTTGATGGTTCAAAGGCAGAGTGTAGACTGCAAGGTTAAAATATCCCATCAATCAGGCTCCACAAACAACTCGCACAAGCCATCTGTACACTTGATGCAAAAAGCTATCAACCCAGCTAAACAGAACACAATTGATGAGGAACTAGATAAAATTATGACAGGAAGCACCTACAACGGATCATTCCTAAAGATGGTGAAAGAAGAAGGCATTCCTCATCAAGTGTTTAATGCTGATGAAACCGGTCGCTCCATTCCATCAAACCATAAGCGACCATCACAAAGGTAAATAAAATGACTTTATTATACAGTACAGTTTATTTCTTCAATTATAATACCATATCACATTTATTATACATAAAATAAGGGGACCTGGGAATGGATTATTCTCATTTTAATGGTTTCCTATGGGAAATTGATTTTTGGGATACACACTTTTCGCCTTACACACTCTGTCTGGGAACCAATTAAGTTCGTAAGCCAAGGTATCACTGTCGTTTCTTTTGAGCATTTTTTTTTATGATGATACTAGTACCAGCATGTTCTACCGGAGACTAATTTGTGTGTTCTACTTAGCCAATAATGATGATTCTGATTGGTCTGCATTGGCTTCCCAAAAATAATCATTTATTTGTCTTTTCTTCTGTGACTGACTAATGTCTCTATTCCTACCACTTCCAAATCCCATCACTTCAAATGGAGTTTTGCGCTAGTAGCGGCCTCTTCAAATTTTCCACGGCCAACACATCAAAGCTACCTGAAGTGCAAAAAGCCTCCTTCAGAGAGGCCACTCACCACCACTTTTACACCTCTTACCAATTTCCTTGCAATCTATCCATGCAAACAAACAATTGACTACCTGATAACTTCGCTAAATAAGAAACGCAAGAGGTACTCAGAGAATGAAGATGGGACATTATGTACGGTGATACCTCAGTTTACGAACTTAATTGGTTCCCAGAAAGTGTGTGTAAGGCGAAAAGTTCGTCTGCCAAACATTTATTTCCCATAAGAAACCATTAAAAATGAGACTAATCCGTTCCCAGGTCCCCATAAAACACAAGTTTCTACTAAATAAGCCTTAGAACTACAGAAAATACAGTAAAGTCTCGTTATATCGATATTCAAGGGAGTCCGAAAAAATATCGATATAACCGGGACTATCGATATATCCGACCCTGTTTGCATGTAATTTTCTCCGTGCGTGCATAGAAATAGTATCGATATAACCGGGACTATCGATATATCCAATATCGATATAACGAGACTTTACTGTAACGCTATTTTATGTATAATAAATGTGCTATTGTATTGTAAATAAAGCAATAAACTACTGGATAATAAAGTCGTTTTATTTACCTTTGTGATGGTCGTTGATGAAGTTGCCTTTTAATGATAGTTGATGAAGTTGCCGCCGTGCTTTCTCGGCGATAATACCCTCACTCACAATGTCCCGTGCTAGCTGCTTTTCGTGAATCTAAATCAACAGAATTTTTTCAACCTCTTCTATTGCCTGAGACCGTTGCTTCGACAACACGGAAACAACCTTAGCTACACGTAGCAATGGTCGACTTAGCGTACTGGTACTGGGGCGCTAAGTCACACAAACTCACACCTCATTCGTGTTTTTCGATGATCTCGTTCTTCTGCTCGACCGTAATTTTGTTGTGTGTCCTCTTCGGCTGAACACTAGCCTGTGGTAGGGTCTTTTTCGGTCACATAACAGCAAAAGTACTCGACTCGATAACAAACCACGTCTGCACTAGTCGACTGTGTGGTTTGGTTCGTCCGCCAAAAACTAGAATCTTGGCTAATGAAGCCAAGATTATATTCTTGCGAATTTAATGTTCGTAAAGCGAAAAGTTCATGAGCTAAAGCGGAGGTATCACTGTACGTGAGTTCGCCCACCACCATTGCAGCTTTTTGTGTCTAAGTATGTCAAGAAATAATACCCCAAAAAAAAAAAAGATTGAGTGAAGGAAGCTCTAATTTCCTTAACTACACACCAGCAAGTTCCCGGTCCAACACATCAATAAAGCTCTCCAGCTCCCTCGTGTCTCCCATCTTGGCTGCGAAAAGAGGACAGAGAGTAAAGGAATTAGAAAAATAGAGAGAAGGAAAAAGAAACAGAGCAATGGAAAAGGTTTTGAAGCACAGCTTTGGCATTTCCATTGGAACAACTGCTGTGAAGTAACAGACTATCAGATGAACTGCTATTAGACAAGGAAAATATAATTAATATAACATAACATAACATAACATAACATAACAGAATAGAGTGATACATTGGTTTACGAACTTAATTGGTTCCCAGGCAGAGTGTGTAAGGTGAAAAGTGTGTATCCCAAAAATGTATTTCCCATAGGAAACCATTAAAATGAGCATAATCCGTTCCCAGCTCCTCATAAAACAAAATTTTCTAAGTCTTAAAACAACACAAAATATACCTTATGTATAATAAATGTGCTGTTATTATAATTAAAGAAATAAACTGTACTGTATAATAAAGTCGTTTTGTTTACCTTTGTGATGGTAGTTGATGAACGGATCAGCATTAAACACTTGATGAGGAACGTAACCTTCTTTTATCATCTTGAAGAATGATCCCTTGTAGGTGCTTTCTCTGTGATAATTGTATCTAGTTCCTCATCAATTGTGTTCTGTTTAGCTGGGTTGATAGCTTTTTGCATCGAGTGTACAGATGGCTTGTGCGGGTTGTTTGTGGAACCTGATTGATGGGCTATTTTAACCTTGCAGTCTACACTCTGCCTTTGAACTATCAAAGTTGAAACTCTCTCACTGTCGTCCGCCTGTCTCTTTAATGTTTAAACCACCCCCGCTCACTGCTTTGTTCTTGACCAATCACGTGGCTTTAACCGAAGACTGTGGGCGGGCAATAGAGGACAAAAACAGTCGGCTGCCATTTTGTTGTTAGAAGAATGGGCTGGTTCGTGAACGACACATCACTCATTGAGGCGGCTCCGTGGATGAAAAAAGTTTGTACGCCAAGGTAAAATTGTCATAAATGTTACGTTTGTAAACTGAAAAGTTCGTAAGCCAAGGGGTTCGTAAACCGAGGTATCACTGTATTCATGTTTACATGTGAAATTTTGTTCATAAAATTGCACGATGAAATATTACACACGCTTATAGGAATTAAGGAAAAATGGAGCCGTTAGTAAGCTCACAGTGTCTCGCAGGTTGATAGGTATGAGATAAAGCACTATGACATGGCACAAAAGAGCCTGCAGGAGACAGCGCATCCATAATGAGATGCTGTTGTGTTAAAAAAAAAAATATATATATAACCAAAAAAAGCAATACAACACCCGCTTGAGCTGCAAAACATGATAGTGATCACAGCGATAAGAAGCGCGAACATGACGGAGATCTGCATCTGTATACCTTTTGGTAGCGGCGTTAATCCTGCTGTGTGGAGCTCTTCCTCGCTGGCGTTCAAACTATTACCCAGAGACGCGTCACTGCCTGCGATGAACAACAATTAGCACTTAGAAGACTGCACTCGCTAACCACAACATATGCAGTATTTACTATACATGTACATGATGTGTCATGTTTGTTTGGTCCCGTCCTAATTCCATCAAAGCCATTTTGGCTGAAAAATCAACAAAGAAATTCATCATTTACTTTTTTTATATAAGCGCTAGTAAGCTGTGTTTTTTTAAATATCACCAATGAAGCAAAACTGGAACGTCAACCTATTTTTGTGCAATTACGATCCAACATTTCAAAATAAGAGCATTTTTGGCCACGACATTCATCAAGGGAGGAGACGGTTGCACCTTTTTGGCAGCGCGAATATGCCAGCACCGTTTTTGATTTGGAAGGAATGTCGGTGCTATTTGATTGTCATCGCTGGACAGCTCTGGGGTGATTGTGCTTTTTTTTGCACCTGTAAAGGGCAGCTATTTCACAGCCCCGCTTTGTTCAGCGGAAAGGTCGGCGCTGTTGGACAGTCCGCAGCTTGGAATTGAAGCGGATTTACGTGGGACAGATGTAAGACAATTTCTTTTTGTCAATGGGTGCTACAGCTTCGTGTTTGCTTTCAAAATTTAGCTGGGTAACAGACGCGCACATTTCACCATGGGGTCGCTGATCCACTGGTGAAAAGGACACTGTTTCATCTAGAACTGCTTCATACAACAAAGAGAGTGCAGAAAGTGCTTAAGATCGAATGACTGTGTCTTTGCGTTGTCATATTATTTTATTTTAATAATAATAATAATAATAATAATAATAATAATAATAATAATAATAATAATAATAATTTCTCTACTGTGAGACTAATAAAGGCAAATCCAATCCAATCCAATAATAATAATACATTTCGTTTATAAGCGCCTTTCAAAACTGTCAAGGACACTTTACAGTCACAGGATATTTTTTTTGCGGGTGAGCAGCGGCAGCCACACGCGCGAGCGTTCACTAAACCTGGAAGTAACATAAAGTAAAAATAACAAACAAAATGAAATAACAAATAATATGACAACAGAAAGACACAGAGAGTCAGCAGTTCTAGATGAAAGTGGGGAGGATCAAAACGTTCTTTTCAGCAGTGGATCAGGGACTTCAAGATGGTGCAGAGAGAGTGGCTGCCTTTACAGCAGCTCCTGTATTTTGTTTTTCTACTTCTTCCTTTCCTGTCCTCTTCCTTCCATTAATTTGCTGCTGTGAAATGTAAATGTCTCCACTGCGAGACGAATAAAGGTTAATTCAATCCAATCCAAATTAAATGGACAAATTTTAGAGGGATTATAAAAGCAAACTATTCTTCCCACACACATCAAGATTGAATTTTAGAGGTTGATCTTTTTTTCTTACTGTAATCAGAGTCTTCCACCCCGCTGTCGTCCCCCAGTGCCGTGCGGCTCTTGGCCTCCATCAGCACGTGCTGGTATGCATGGAAGTTGCTTTGAGGGGGGGCCTGCAGCTCCTTCACCACATCCTGGAACTCTTTTAACAGATCATGCAGATCCAGCTCAAAGTCTGAATGGAAAATGTGACACGAATTAGCGAAGAATGTTAGCGCGTGGAGGAAATGTCATTTTTGTTTGAAATTGCATTCGCAGTTTAGTTTAAATGAGCTATTTTATTATTTATCATTTATTTATGGTTTTATTGTTCTGTATATTGTTCTTTTAATTGTAAACTGTCCTTGGGTGTTCTGAAAGGCGCTTGGAAATTAAATGTATTATTGTTATGATTACAGACTTTTTTTTTTATATAAGCGCTAGTAAGCGGTGTTTTTTTTTTAAATATCACCACTGGTGTTTTGAGGGTTAAAACTGTTAAAAGCAAAACTGGAACGTCAACCAATTTTGTGCAAATACGATCCAACATTTCAAAATAAGAGCATTTCTGATTTCCTCGATGAGAAGAAAACGCTCCTGTGTGGTGGTAAATCCTTTTGGAATTTAAAGGACAACCGACGCCAGCGGACAAGTTGTGTCCATAATTTGTAAAATCTCTTCAAATGACTTCTACTGAGCGTATTTTACAAAGATTCCACCGCATATAGCGATATTTTCCATTTTATGACTCGCGCTGAATATTCAGGAAGTCTTGCTTTCGAGTTGGTAATGATTTCTTACCTGACGTCACGTCAGGAACGCCCCTGACCGAGAAAGCGACACACAATGCATTTTGGGTACTTTGTTTGGTCTGAAAACTTCGTGTTGATCCGTGTTGATGGCGAAATTAGAAGGAAAACATAAATAACGCGATGGTGAATCGTTGTGCGTTACACCAAGACTACTATTTGATACTAGTTGACACAAATTCCCAGCAGACAAATCAGCCCATTTCCAACGGAGCGTAGGCGCCATCTTGTGCATTTTCTGGGACGCTACATTAGAGTACAGACGCCTCAAAATGATCCGGAAGGACTTCTTTAATCGATTGCAAACATGTATGCTTTCCTCTTCAGAACTATTTGAATCATATTCATAACTGGATGAGTAACAAGAAAGCATCTTCTCCGAATCTGAAGCCATTGTTTTGATTCTAGAGCAAGGCAAGACTTCCTGGCGTGATGTCACGAACAAGGGGGCGGGACCTTCTGAAACTCACCATCTCCTAGATCATTTTGAAGTAGTTTTTATTGGTGTTTTGCATTTGACTAAAAATATCAGCTTGTGTGTTGTGGGTATTTTAGATGCTATAAAACGGTTGTCCTTTAATTAAGGTTCTAATAATAATAATAACGCGATTTGCTTGTTAAACAGGTTTGCTCATGGGATGTAATTGAACCCCCCCAACACAAAAAAAAAACTACAAAACCAAAACTGCAACTGACAACTTCTAAACATTGAGTAAAAAAAAAACATTTTCAATCATGAAATAAATGAATTAATGTGACTGCTTTTTTTCCTTTATGTGATAGTTGTCCGCTTCAGTTGTTGTTCGGAAACAAAAAAAAATGGTGTCGGTTGTCCTTTAAAACTACACAAAATATACCTATTTCATGTATAATAAATGTGCTATTGTATTGTAATCAAAGACATAAACTGTACGGTATAATAAAGTCGTTTTATTTACCTTTGTGATGGTTGTTGATGTCGTTGCCTCTTGATGATATAAGAGTGAAGTTGCCGTGCTTTCTCTGCGATAATACCCTCACTCACAATGTCCCCCGCTAGCTGCTTTTCGTTAATCCAACAGATTCTTTTTCAACCTCTTCTATTGTCTGAGACCGTTGCTTAGACAACACAGAAACACCCTTAGCCAAACGTAGCAATGGTCGTTTGTCTAATGTCAGTTAGGAAACAAAAAAAATGATGTTGGTTGTCCTTTAAATATAATACCCATAATATAAAAAGGTAAAAAAAGTCTGTACTTGTTGAATCACGATTGTGCAAATAAAAACAAAAGCGGACCTATGAAACATTACGGCCGTGACAGTGAAAACAAAAGACAAAGTTGAGCAAAATGTCAACAGTTTTTCCTTAAATATGATGTGACTGGCTAGAAATCGGTTTGAAGAACGTCAAATATAGCGTAAGGCTTCTCTCAGAACGCTTCTATTGGTGTCTGCCTCTTCTTTAAATGGCTATCTGATCCCCATCAGTGCACCACTTGAAAACTAATGGCTCATATAGCTGCTGGACTCACCCGAAGTCATTGCTGAGGACATCGCGGCGCAAATCTAGGGAAGAAAAAGGGAGCAGATTGCAGAGATCAAGGCGTTTCAAGGCTGACTGGGTCCCGGAGTTCTCTTATACTGAGCTGAGAAGCGGTGGGGAAGGAGGAGCCAGGCCCAGGAAGGAAAACTTGACTTTGTACTGTAAGTGGAAAGAAATGGGAGGAAAGACAAAACAGTACAGACGTAAAGGGAATGACGATTACGTAACGTGGGCTGACGCGGAATTGTTTTTTCCTTTGAAATGCTTGCTGTGGAATGTGTGCCTTTCACTTCCTTGGAAGGTCTTTATAGCATTGATAGTAATGTATTAAATGCTAAAAATATATATATATAGTGAGACCTCAACTTACAAACACCTCAACTTACAAACTTTTCGTCTTACAAACGTCAAATTTATGAAAATTAAACCTTATAATGAGCACTATTTTCATAATACACACCCACCACGGCTGGCGGAGTGATCTTCGGCGGAAGCACACGACCGAACAGCACCAGAGGTTAAGTTACCAACAGTCCTTATGGAAGGTGACTCTCCTTCCATAAGCCATCAACGACCATCAAAAAGGTAAATAAAACTTTATTTTACAGCACAGTTTATTTCTTTAATTACAGTCGTCATGTAATGCGCCTCTCTTTCCAAACAGCAATTCCCTTTGACCTTCGACCTCCAACGCCATTCCATCAAGCCATCAATGACCATCACCAATGTAAATAGAGTGACTTTATGATACAATGCACTGTATTTCTTTAATTACAATACAATAGCACATTTATTATACATAGAATAAGGTATGTTGTAATAAATAAATAATAATACATTTAATTTACAAGCGCCTTTCTGAACACTCAAGGACACTTTACAACAAAGACAACACACAAAACAGTAAAATCATGCATAAAGCAATAAATAATAATATATATAATAATATATAATAATAATAATATAATAATATATATATATATTTGTAAGGCTTATTTAGTTGAAAAGTATATTTTATGGAACCCCGGGAACGGATTATTCCCATTTTAATGGTTTCCTATGGGATTTTTTTTAGATACACACTTTTCGCCTTACACACTCTGTCTGGGAACCAATTAAGTTCGTAAGTTGAGGTCTCACTGTATATAATCATTGGTGCAATGTATGCCCTTAATATCCCCTGATAGGCACACATAAACTTTGAAAAATTAAAATGTTTTCTTTTTCTGGCAACTTTTCTGAAATAAATTACAAATGAATATGCCAGTACTGTTTTTGAATGGGAGGAATGTCGGAGCCATTTGACTACCATCGCTGGACAGCTTTGGGGCCATTGTGCTTTTTTGCAACTGTAATGGGCAGCATCTTCACAGCCCCGCTTTGTTCAGTGGAAAGGTCAGTGCTGTTGGACAGTCTGCGGTTGGATGGATGCATGGCTTGAGGAGCCCGCGATAAGAAGAAAGCAGTGTCAGCGCAGAGCGCCAATGCGTATGTGGAACTGTCGCGGCTTGGAATTGAAGCGGATTTATGTGGGACAGGAGATGTGACACAATGTCTTTTCTTCAATGGATGCTACAGCTTTGTGTTTGCTTTCAACATTTAGCTTGTAGTAGACGTACAAATTCCACCATGACGTCCCTGATCCACTGCTGACATGGATGCTTTGATCCTCTCCTCTTTCAACTAGAACTGCTTCATGTCATCACAAAGAGGGTACAGCAAGTCCTGAAGAATGAATGACTCTGTGTCTTTGTGTTGTCATATTTGTTATTTAAAAAAAATAAAAAATCCCCAAGATGGCGGCGCGTGAACACGCAGCGGCTCCCCTCTCCCGGCAAATTGTGGAGTTTTTATGTTTATGTTTGTTAAGTAATTATAAGTGCCTTGCATGCTGGGTCCGAGAGGACAGTAATTTCATCTGTGCTGTATGTCATGCATATTAGCATATTTGACAATAAAGCAAGGGAAAAAAAGAAAAACTCCAGATTACCATATTTTCCATTGTATAAGCAGTGTTTGAAATAACGTCTGCCCGGAGGCCAAAGGCATACGACTTTTACGTCGGGCATACAACTTACAAAACGTCTCGGCCCGAGTGGCCGACAAGTTAAATAAATAAAAATAAAATAATATTTTTTTAAAAATCAAATGTTTGTTTTATTCAATATAGTAAAAGCTGCAAGCAAACCGCTACAAGCCACATGGACTCCTCTTTCTAAGCACCTTTCAAAATTCTCAAGTACACTTTACAGTCACGGTGTTGCCAAACAAACGTTCGTTTGGCAAATTGTCTGTGTAAGCTTTCAGTCGTACAGGAGTGGTCCATCGATGAAAAGGTTTCTTCAGCCGTCATCTGTACTTCTTTGAAGGTGTCGGACTAATCGCCTCTTATCCAAGAAACTTTGTCAGCAAACTAAAGAAAGTTTGGCAATTTGCATATTCGGCACGGGAGCCAATCCGAAGCCTATTTCGTGCTTCGGACTATATGAACCAATATGTACTGTATTGCATTGTATTTTGTACAGCCGCCCTCATTTCAAGATCATATAACTCCAGACCCATATAATTTAGAAATTAACTTTTTCATTCTGATGAAAGAAGAGGGTCTGAGGATTCTAACGCCGTATTCAATGTCTATGTAGTCCTAAAACTAAATATTCTGTGGGTTGTGGAATTCGAGTGACAATGACAAAAACCCTGGCACTGGAGTGCACACATTTTAGCACGTCTGGCAGTGAACGAGTTAAACATGGATGCCCTCTTCTGGCGGCTTTTGGGTGCAGGGTCCACACGACATGAAAAATCCCATAATTATGGTTCACTACCAAAGGCACCATTACCAGGTTGTGTATCCGCAACTGCTGTTCTTGTACCTCACTTGGTGACACCGTTGATAGCGACTACATTTGTCTTCTTCCGATATGACTGGAAATGAACTCCAACCCTCCTGTCAAAAAGATGCCAACATAACTAATGGGATGAATGCTGAATGCGAGCGAATATTACTGAATTTGACACATTCATCCTATCCGATGTGCTTTATAAAATGGGAAAATATATGCATTAAAAAGGTCGTTCATGAGGAATGAGCGAGTTGAAATCATTACTTATTATAAATGACATTTTCAGCTGCGCAGGTATGCGTTGCCGCCTTTGCGCTTAAAGGACAACCGACGTCTCCGGACAAGTTGTGTCCATAATTTGTAAAATGGCTTCAAATGACTTCTACTGGGCGTATTTTAATAAGATTCCACCGCATATAGCTATATTTTACGTTTTAAGACTCGCTCTGAATATTCAGGAAGTCTTGTTTTTGAGTTGGTGACGAGTCCGTCCGTACGTGACGTCACGAAAGGACCGCCCCCTGACCAAAAAAAGACACATTGTAGCAGTCCTTCATCAACGTCAATGGATTTTGCTGTACATGTTTGGTCTGAGAACCGTGTTGCACCCAAAAGCCGACAGAAGAGGGCATCCAAGCTCCATATATGGAATTTATCAGCCTGTGGAAGCGGAGGTGGTAAAATCTCTCACCGAAAAAAAGAGGCACAAAATGGAGACATCCTGTGGCCACCTCCGTTTACACAGGCTGATAAATTCCTTATATGGCGCTTGGACGCCATCTTCTGGCAGCTTTTGGGTTCAACACGAGGTCGTGATGGAAGGACCGCTACAATGCGTCTTTTTTTACGGTGAAACGCGGTCCTTTAGTGACGTCACGTACGGACTCGTCACCAACTCAAAAACAAGACTTCCTGAATATTCAGTGCGAGTCTTAAAATGTAAAATATAGCTAGAAGTAATTTGAAGCCATTTTACAAATTATGGACACAACTTGTCCGGAGACGTCGGTTGTCCTTTAAACGTCCATTCCATACAAAATACAACACTGAAGAAACAATTCACGATTCAACTTATGAACGACCGTTCAGAACGTATCTTGTTCGTAACTTGGGGAGGATCTGTACATGACTGTGAGTCATTATACTTCCATCATTATACAAGATGTTGCGCATTGAAAGAGAGCTGAGCACTCAGGCATGAATTTCAAACTTTATCTCTCATAGGAAAAACTGCAGTAGGCGGTCGGGTTGAATTAAAACAGAAGGTTGTCAAATCAGGAGAAAAATGAAAGACATGTTTTTTGTGTTGTTTTTTTTTTGTGAGTGTGTGAAGAGGGCCGGGGAGTGTTGGAGGCGGGCGGATAACACATACTTCTTCCAGCTGGTTCCTTCTTTCATAAGAATCTGCTAGTTATGGGCCTTCTAGACAGCATACGTGGAAGGAAAGGAGTGAGTTTTTGGCTAGCTTACTAACTTTTTCCAGATCCGGACCAGTTTATGACTCAACGGGTATTGGCGGATAGATCCAGCAGAGGGAAATTCAACAGCGCTGTGCAGTCTTCGTCCCGGGAGACTCAATCAAGAGATTGTATTGTATTGTATTGTATTGTATTCCATTTATAAGCGCCTTTCTAAACTCCCAAGGTCACCTTACAGTCACAGGATAAGTTTTTCTGTAGGTGCCACATGCGCCAGTATTCACGCAAACTGGAAGTAACTCAAATAGATAGAAAGCTAGCTATTAGCTAGCCAGCTATATTCATAATAATAATAATAATAATAATAATAATAATAATAATAATAATCATACATTTCATTGATAAGCGCCTTTCAAAACTGTCAAGGTTTACAGACACAGGATACGTTTTTCTGTGGGTGAGAAGTGGAAGCCACACTCAACCTGGAAGTAACTCAAATATAAAACTAGCTAGCTAGTTAATAGATAGCTAATAGATAGCTAATAGCTAGCTAGCTCAATAGTTATATAGCTAATAATAATAATAATAATAATAATAATAATAATAATTCGCTGTGGCAACCCCTGAAGGGAAGAGCCGAAAGGAAAATAATAATAATAATAATAATAATAATAATAATAATAATAATAATAACATTTCATTTATAAGCGCCTTAAAAAAAGTGCCTGTCACTTTACAGTCACAGGTCAAGTTTTTCTGTGGGTGAGCAGCGACAGCTACACACGTGAGCGTTCACTCAACCCAGAAATAACTCAAATAGATAGAAAGCCAGCAAGCTAGCAAGCTAATAGATAGCTAATCAATGGCACGTGACCTTTGGGAGACCCTATCACAAACGTCATTCACACAAGATTTTTTTTTCGGCGGGTAAGCAGCGGCGGCCATTCGTGCCAGTGTTCACACAACCCAGAAGTATCACAAACTCGCACCACGAATGTGTGTGTGTGTGTATATAGACAGACATTACAATCCAATAAAAAATATCCTAATTTAGATAGCGCTTTCACAACAGCTTCAGCGGTAACAAAGCACTTCACATAATAGTCAACAAAGCAAAATAATAAACACAACAGGACCCTAAGTTCAAACCTAACCCTACCCCCTAAACCCTAACCCAAAAACCCTACCCCGAAACCCTAACCCCTAACCCTGACCCTAAACCCTACCCCTTAACCACTAACCCTGACCCTAAACCAGGGGTGGGCACTCCTGGTCCTGGAGGGCCACCCTCCTGTATGTTTTCCAAGTCTCTTTGTTGCAACACACCTGATTCAAATGAGCAGGTTCAATGTAAGGCTTCCGCAGAGCTTGGTGATTATCTGATTATTTGAATCAGGTGTATTGTACAACTTATCTTACAAACTTTTTGTCTTACAAACGTCAAATTTATGAAAATTAAACCTTATAATAAGCACTATTTTCATAATACACACCCACCACGGCTGGCGGAGTGATCTTCGGTGGAAGCGCACGACCGAACAGCACCAGAGGTTAAGTTACCAACAGTCCTTATGGAAGGTGACTCTCCTCTTTGAACTCTTCAACAGTAGCCAAAATGGAACTGTATAGTGCCACTTAGCAGTTTTTTTGTCGACGATACTAGTGCAGCGTGTTCTACCGGAAACAAATTCCTTGTGTGTTCTACATACTTGGCAATAAAGATGATTCTGATTCTGATTCTGATAAGCCATCAATGACCATCAAAAAGGTAAATAAAACTTTATTTTACAGCACAGTTTATTTCTTTAATTACAGTCCTCATCGATGAGAAGGTTTCTTCAGCCGTCATCTGTACAAAAGTGAAGGTTTCGGACGTTTCGCCTCCTATCCAAGTCTGACTGGTCTGGGGCCGATACGACCAGTCAGACTTTAGTTCGCTGACGAAGCTTCTTGGATAGGAGGCGAAACGTCCGAAACCTTCACTTTTGTACAGATGACGGCTGAAGAAACCTTCTCATCGATGGACCACTCCTGTACGACTGAGAGCTTACACAGACGTACAGTCCTCATGTAATGCGCCTCTCTTTCCAAACAGCAATTCCCTTTGACCTTCCACCTCCAACACCATTTCATCAAGCCATCAAGCCATCAATGACCATCACAAATGTAAATAAAGTGACTTTATGATACAATGCAGTGTATTTCTTTCATTGCAATACAACACAGTATGTTGTGTGTAGTTTTAAGGCTTATTTAGTTGAAAAGTATATTTTATGGAACCCCAGGAACGGATTATTCCCATTTTAATGGTTTCCTATGGGATTTTTTTTTTTTGAGATACACACTTTTCGCCTTACACACTCTGTCTGGGAACCAATTAAGTTCGTAAGTTGAGGTCTCACTGTCCTGTCTTTATTGGTCCGGAATACAAAGTATATGACTATTAAGGCCACATCAGTCCATCAAAGTGACACGCATGTGTATCACAGAACCAACAGGTGTTCTCAGAGTTGATTGACGTCACCTTTCAAGACAGCTCACTTTGAATGTATTGCTTTTAAACTTTCCGATGTGAGAATGACAAATATCTGCTTTCCATATCAAAGATGTTTTGATGGAAGGTGAACATCTTATTTGATCTGGCAGTGCACTGGTGATTATCTGAAGCTCCCTGAAATCATTTACATTCAAACGTGTCATCAGGGTGTTAAAAAAATGACACGGGGAACAGTGGAAGGAAAACAACTGATGATTAAGATGCAAGTAGCGTTCACAAGCTAACACGGCGCACACATTTGACCACAGTACAGGTCGACCGAGCCCAGCTAGATTCCTGTTTGAAATGCTGTGGACATCAAATTTTCACTGCAAGTTTTGTGTTTCTCCTGGTAGTCTGATTCCACAAATAATCCAGACGGTATTTGTTAACTGGGAGCGACACACCGGTGTCATCTGGGATATGCTGACACTGGTTACAATCAGGATAGAAATAAGATGTAAACATGGAATGGCAAAATGTAACCATTTTTTTTTGTCTGTTTGTTCAGATGACACAACTTGTCCGGAGACGTCGCTTGTCCTTTAAAGTGTCCCAAAACTACTTCAAAATGATCCCGGAGATGCCGTGTTTCAGAAGGTCCCGCCCCCTTGTTCGTGACATCACGCCAGGACGTCTTGCCTTGCTCTAGAACAGGGGTCTCAAACTCGCGGCCCGCGGGCCAACTGCGGCCCACGAAAAAATATTTTGCGGCCCGCCTTGATATGAAAGATTAATATTAGTGCGGCCCGCATGATTGATATGAATGAAATTTGTGTGTGGAGCTGAACAAGTAGGCAAGAGAAGCCATGTTTAGGACAGTTCATGTTCAATATTTTATTTATGTGAAGAAAGTTAAAGGTTAAAGAACTGTGAATACAGACATTTGAAACTTTATTAAAATAATTTGATTTCCTGTGGGGTTTTTTTCAGTCGTCTGCATCTGCCTTATGATCATTATAATTATTTTATTTATTTATGACTGGTTAATTTATTTTTATTCATTTAATTCGTTTTTTGTGTGTTAAAAATAAAGATTTTGAGAACATTGGAATGTTTTATCTGTGATTTTCTTCTGGAAATCCTGATGCGGCCCAGCCTCACCCAGACTCTGCCTCAACGGCCCTCGGGTCAAGTAAGTTTGAGACCCCTGCTCTAGAATCAAAACAATGGCTTCAGATTCGGAGAAGATTCTTTCTTGTTACTCATCCAGTTATGAATATGATTTAAATAGTTCTGAAGAGGAAAGCATACATGTTTGCAATCGATTAAATAATTTGTTCCGTGTGAGATTTATGTGAGAGAAATGTAGCACCCAAAAAAGGCAGAAGATGGTGACAAAGCTCCGTGGAAATGGGCTGATTTGTCTCCTGGGAATTTTTGTCAGCGAATATCAAATAGTTGTTCGGTGCAACACACAACGATTAACCATCGCGTTATTTATGTGTTTTCCTTCGAATTTCACCATCAACACGGATCAACACGAAATTTTCAGACCAAACAAAGTACCGCAAAATGCATTGAGGTGATGAAAGGACTGCTACAGCGTGTCCTTTCTCGGTCAGGGGGGTTCCTTCCGTGACGTGAGGACTCGTCACCAACTCGAAAACAAGACTTCCGGAATATTCAGCGCGAGTCTTAAAACGTAAAATATAGCTATATGCGGTGGAATCTTTGTAAAATACGCTCCGTAGAAGTCATTTGAAGCGATTTTACAAATTATGGACACAACTTGGCGTCGGTTGTCCTTTAATTCATTCTTTTTCCGATCCACTGTTTGTGTGTGTAGCAATTACATCATATCATAACACTGCTGCTGCCAAATTCTGCTGTCACATATCCAGGTAGCAAAGACATTTGGCCCATATTCGACATGACGCTGGCACAGGTGGCACTGCGCGAGCACTGCAGGGAATTAAGCATATGGGCTGAAAATGGCCCAGATGTGGCAAAGGAAGAACTGGACTCTGGCGAACCAGATGTGGGCTGGTTGTTGAGTGACGCGATCTCACCATCTAACATGTGGGGCCACATACCAGGAAATCAATGTCACAATGAAAAGGTGGCCACATATGGCTTCTGATATGGTGACAAGAACGAGATAATGAGAAGAAAATAGGGCATAGAGCTCACAAGGATTTAATGGGATCAAAAAATGCCGTTTGAAAGCAAGGTGCATCCCTGTTTGGAGTCCATGTTCACTGATAAATAAAGAAAAGTGTGATTTTTTTTCTCGGTTTTGTGCTTTTATCAGCCTATGGAAACGGGCTGATTAATTCCTCAGAGGAGCTTGGATGCCATTTTCTGCCTCTTTTTGGGTGATACATTTCCCCCCAATGTTGCCTCAAAATGGAACGGAATAAATTCTTTAATCGATTGCAAACATGTATGCTTTCCTCTTCAGAACTATTTGAATCATATTCATAACTGGATGATAAAAATAATGATGAAAATGAACACATTTTTCTATGAGTTGTTTTTGAAGCTTTTTTTTTTATGTGGGCCAAATAGGGCTCACGAATGAAGTGGCTTAAAAGACAACCGACGCTGTGTCCATAATTTGTAAAATCACTCCAAATGACTTCTACTGAGCATATTTTACAAAGTTTCCACCGTATATAGCTATATTTTACGTTTTAAGACTTGCGCTGAATATTCAGGAAGTCTTGTTTTCGAGTTGGTGACGATCCCCGACGTGACGTCATGTTTGGAACGCATCTGACCGAGAAAGCGACACACAATGCATTTTGGGTACTTTGTTTGGTCTGAAAACATCGTGTTGATGGTGAAATTACAAGGAAAAAACATAACGCGATGGTGAATCGTTGTGTGTTGCACCAAGACTACTATTTGATACTAGTTGACACAAATTCCCGGCAGACAAATCAGCCCATTTACCACGGAGCTTGGGCGCCATCTTGTGCATTTTCAAGGACTTCTTTAATCGATTGCAAACATTTATGCTTTCCTCTTCAGAACTATTTGAATCATATTCATCACTGGATGAGTAACAAGAAAGCATCTTCTCCGAATCTGAAGCCATTGTTTTGATTCTTGAGCAAGGCAAGACGTCCTGGCGTGACGTCATGAACAAGGGGGCGGGACCTTCTAAAACTCGCCATTTCTGAGGTCATTTTGAAGTTGTTTTGGGACACTTTAAGTCATTTTTCTTTGTGTTTTGCATTTGACTAAAAATATCAGCCTGCGTGTTTTGGGTATTTTAGATGCTATAAAACATTTTTCTGATGTCAGTTACGAAACAAAAACATGGTGTCGGTTGTCCTTTAATTAAGGTTCTAATAATAATAATAATAATGTGATTTTCTTGTTGAACAGGTTTGCTCATGGGACGTAATTGAACCCCACCCTCCACAAAAAAACAACAAATAAAACAAAACTGCAATTGACAACTTGTACACACTGGGTAAACATTTTCAATCATTAACTAAATGAATAAATGTGACTGCTTTATTTTCTCTATATAATAGTTGTCCGTGTTAAGCTTCAGATGTTGTTGAAGCGCTAAATAAATCAATATATTATATTATATATTGTATTATATTAACATATTGGGTATTTATTAGCTCGCTAAGTGGCTATCTAGCTAGCTATTTATTAGCTATGTAGCTAGCTAGCTATCTGGTGAGCAATATAAAGTATTAGATTACTCATCCAGTTATGAATATGATTAAAATAGTTCTGAAGAGGAAAGCATAAATGTTTGTAATCGATTAAAAAGATGGCGACCAAGCTCCCTTGGAAATGGGCTGATTTGTCTGCTGGGAATTTGTGTCAACTAGTATCAAATAGTAGTCTTGGTGCAACACACAATGATTCACCATCACGTTATTTATGTGTTTTCTTTCTAATTTCGCCATCAACATGAAGTTTTCAGACCAAAGTACCCAAAATGCATTGTGTGTCGCTTTCTCAGTCAGGGCCGTTCCTGATGTTACGTCACGTCAGGAATCGTCACCAACTCGAAAACAAGACTTCCCGAATATTCAGCGCAAGTCTTAAAACGTAAAATATAGCTATATGCCGTGTAATCTTTGCAAAATACGCTCAGTCGAAGTCATTTGAAGTGATTTTACAAATTATGGACACAACTTGTCAGGAAGCGTCGGTTGTCCTTTAATGAGAGTCAGAATAAAGGAAGTAAGGTGTTATCTTCCTTGCCACGGATGAACTAAGCCTGCGTGTGAGGTAACTATTTCTCAAAGGCGTCAAATTTGTTGCATTTTCTGACAGCATTTGTCAATAGTGAAACTGCAAAAACATGTCGCCATCAAGCAGTGTTTGCAACAACCAAATTGGAAAAACAACTCAGAGCACACCGTAAAATCAAGTCGTCGACAAAAATGGCGGAGAAAGTACATACACGGGTTAATTACAGTATGTACTTTCTGCCATCAACCAAAGTAGTGCTCAAAGCATTTAATTGCTCTGCCTGTCACTGTATGTCAGTGGCATGAAGAGACAGACAAAGACAAAGTTGTAGTTTGTAATTAACTCGTTCACTGTCAGACATGTGCAAAAATGTGTCCACTCAAGTGCCAGGGTTTTTGTCATTTTCACTCAAATTGGAGGACCCGCAGAATATTGGGTTTTCGGACTACATAAACATTCAATACAGTGTAAAAAAAAAAAAACCTCAGACTCTCTTCGTTCATTAGAAAAAAAAAACATTGATTCCTAAATGATATGGGTCTGGAGTTATATAAGGTGCAATTGTGGGCGTCTGTACAAAAAGCAAATGCTGCCCCCTAGTGGAAGGAAGAAAACATTTCTAGAGGTCTGACCAGCGCTTTATCGGCACCACCCCACAAGAAAAACCAACATCCGAACTAATTCGGGAATGACGCTCCAGGTCATATTTTCATTCAAGTGCAAAATATTTGTGACTATTTGACTTGTTTATTCGGGTGGGAAAAATATTACTCAATTTCCTCTATTCTAGCGCCTTATAATGCGGTGTGCCTTATACAGTGGTACCTCGGTTTACGAACCCCTTGGCTTACGAACTTTCGGTTTACGAACTTTACATTTATGAAAATTTTACCTTGGCATACGAACTTTACCTTGGCATACGAACTTTTTTCATACACGGAGCTGCCTCAATGAGTGATATGTCGTTCGCGAACGAGCCCGTTCTTCTAACAACAAAACGGCAGCCGACTGTTTTTGTCCTCTATTCCCCGGTATTCGGTTAAAGCCATGTGATTGGTCAAGAACGCAGCAGTGAGTGGGGTTGGTTTAAACATTAAAGAGACAGGCAGACTACAGTGAGAATTTCAACTTTGATAGTTCAAAGGCAGAGTGTAGACTGCAAGGTTAAAATATCCCATCAATCAGTCTCCACAAACAACCCGCACAAGCCATCTGTACACTTGATGCAAAAAGCTATCAACCCAGCTAAACAGAACACAATTGATGAGGAACTAGATAAAATTATCGCAGAGAAAGCACCTACAAGGGATCATTCCTCAAGATGGTGAAAGAAGAAGACTGTGTTCCTCATCAAGTGTTTAACGCTGATGAAACCGGCCACTCCATTCCACCAAGCCATCAACAACCATCACAAAGGTAAATAAAACGACTTTATTATACAGTACAGTTTATTTCTTTAATTATAATACCATAGCACATTTAATATACACAAAATAAGGTATACTTTGTGTAGTTTTAAGGCTAAAAAAATTAGAAAGTAGAAAATCATGTTTTACGGGGACCAGGGAACGGATTATTCTCATTTTAATGGTTTTCTAAGGGAAATTAATTTTTGGGATACACACTTTTCGCCTTACACACTCTGTCTGGGAACCAATTAAGTTCGTAAGCCAAGGTATCACTGTACACGTTCCATGGAGTTATATAGCCTTATACACCGGAAAATATGTTATTTTTTTAAACTTTTGTTGCATTTTCCGCAAAACAATCCAAGAAGGAGTTGGGTCAGTCAAATTAAGCTAAATTGGCTTCTTTTTTTTTACCCAACTGCTTTGAAAAGTTACCAAAAGTGAAACATGATGGTGGCAGCATCACACTTAATAGCAGCTTTGCTTTGCCAGAACTGGGGCCCGAAACAAGGTGGATGGAATTACAGTATCAAAAGTTCCAAAATGGCAATCAGCACACAAAAATTAACGCTACTCATCCCCTTTTAAATAATTTTAGTTTTACAGGTTAAAGCTCCGAGTTTTGAAATGATCTCATCCTATTTTTTTTATATCACAAAACCCTACAATGAATAAATGTATGTAGGCTTATTAAAACCACTGTATGCCATCTTTGCACAGTATCATGACTATCAGTATTTGATCGGTTTTGCTAACTAAATACAGTGAGACCTCAACTTACAAACACCTTATCTTACAAACGTTTCATCTTACAAACATCAAATTTATGAAAATTAAACCTTATAATTATCACTATTTTCATAATACACACCCACCACGGCTGGCGGAGTGATCTTCGGCGGAAGCACACGACCAAACAGCACCAGAGGTTAAGTTACCAACAGTCCTTATGGAAGGTCACACTCCTTCCATACGCCATGAACGACCATCAAAAAGGTAAATAAAACTTTATTTTACAGCACAGTTTATTTCTTTAATTACAGTCCTCATGTAATGTGCCTCTCTTTCCAAACCGCAATTCCCTTTGACCTCCAACGCCATTCCATCAAGCCATCAATGACCATCACAAATGTAAATAAAGTGACTTTATGATACAATGCACTGTATTTCTTTCATTGCAATACAATAGCACATTTATTATACATAGAATAAGGTATGTTGTGTGTAGTTTTAAGGCTTATTTAGTTCAAAAGTATAATTTATGGAAACCCGGGAACGGATTATTCCCATTTTAATGGTTTCCTATGGGAACATTCTTTTTGAGATACACACTTTTCGCCTTACACACTCTGTCTGGGAACATATTAAGTTCGTAAGTTGAGGTCTCACTGTAACACATTTCACTTTGAGACAGCAGTCATAATTTCTCGCCCATGAGGTGGAGAAGGAGTGGGGACGGGTGGAATCTCAAATGAGAGGTAGTAAAACATGATGTAACAGCCTGGTTAGAGGAGAAGCAAGCCTTGTATAACATAGCAGTCTCTCTGAGGATTTTGTGGCTGCGAGCTCCAAAATAAATTATCTAATGGGACTGTAGTGTGAGAAGTGAGTAGATTCATTTGGAGAGGAAAATTAAAAAAAAGCTTCATGACAAAATCACATATCCACTATGTGTAATATTATATATTGTTGGGTTAAATTTTCTCATGGGTCACTTCTTCATTTGTGTAGTCTAAATATTCAATCGGCAGGAAGCAAGGTGATATACAAAAAAATAATATTTATTTATCAGGCAGTTAGAGAATGTTCTTGATACGCAGGACACGCAGTATGATATTTTTAGTCAAATGCAAAACACCAATAAAAATGACTTAAAGTGTCTAAAAACTACTTCAAATTGAACCCGGAAGTGGCCAGTTTCATAAGGTCCCGCCCCCTTGTTCGTGGTGTCACGCCAAGACGTCTTGCCTTGCTCGAGAATCAAAACAATAGCTTCAGATTCGGAGAAGATGCTTTCTTGTTACACATCCAGTTATGAATATGATTCAAATAGTTCTGAAGAGGAAAGCATACTTTGCATGTTTGCAATCGATTAAATAATTTGTTTCGTGCCATTGTGAGGCAACATTGGGGGGACATGTATCACCCAAAAAGAGGCAGAAAATGGCGACCGAGCTCCTGTGAGGAATTAATCAGCCCGTTTCCACAGGCTGATAAATTCCTCCCATGGAGCTTAGTCGCCCTCTTCTGGTGGCTTTTTGGTGCAACACGAGGTTTTCAGACCAAACAAGTACAGCAAAATACATTGATGTGATGGAAGGACTGCTACAATGTGTCTTTTTTTTTTCGGTCAGGGGCGTTCCTTCAGTGACGTCACGTACCGACTCGTCACCAACTCAAAAACAAGACTTCCGGAATACTCAACGCGAGTCTTAAAACGTAAAATATAGATATACGCGGTATAATCTTTGTACAATATGCTCAGTAGAAGTCATTTGAAGCGATTTTACAAATTATGGACACAACTTGTCCAGAGGCGTCAGTAGTCCTTTAAGGTTTTAACTGAGCTAAGTACATGTATACTAACTAATATATACAAATAACTAAACTACATATAGATGTACATATCATATATACATATACATATAGATTAACTAACTGATAAGAATAAGTAGAAATGAAATAACATTGGATGTTTTAGGATGTGTATATAACTAGTTCTAACATATATGATATTAAATACATGTGGGAGATAAATTAGCAACACGGTTAGTAAAATACATCTTGCAATTACTGATAAGAGCTAAGATTTTTCTACACCGGATTATGACGTTTAAAAGAGATGCAAAGGATAAATGGATGGGCTGAGATTTAGGAGAGGTTGTGGCAGAGGAAAGCTGCCACCTTGTGGCGGTAATTCAGATCAGGCTCATAATTTTTTTTTTGTGCAAAAGGTTGAGCTAAATGAGAACAGAACACACTATACTCCTCACCATGAGGCTCACCTGGGAGCAATGATTCTGTATGCTGTTCCCAAAATGGACACTCAAGAGAAGCATTTTTTATTAAGAACTTCTGATAGTGGCTAGTGATTCTGCATGTAAAGATGGTTTGACTACATCCCGGTAGATACAGCAATAAAGTATATAAACACTCCCCCCCAACTGTTTTTTATTCAGAGAACTTTTCTGTGGTAATTCAAAGAATGAATTATCTCAAGAGGTATCATGCAGTATGTGCTATGATGTCACAGGATTTGGATTATTTCAAGTGACGCTTTTTTTTTTACTTTGGAAAGCTTTGAAAGAGAAATGTAGACGAAACAGCGAGGGAAAAGAAAGTAAAAGAGAAACACACGCACGCACATCTATCTAGCGAGCTACCTAGCGAATCACAAAACCTTGAATCGTCCCACAATGGGGTATTTTGCAAGCGAGCGAGATACCTAGCTAGCGAGCGAGCTATCTAAATAGCGAGTGAGCTACCACGCTAGTGAGCGAGCTACCTAGCTAGCAAGCGAGCTTCTTAGCTAGCAAGCTACCTAGCTAGTAAGTGAGCTACCGAGTTAGCGAGCTAGCTAGCGAGCAAGCTACCTAGCTAGCTAGTGAGCTAGCAAGCGAGCTACCTAGCAAGCGAGTGATCTACCTAACTAGCAAGCTACCTAGCTCACGAGCAAGCTACTTGGCTAGCAAGCGAGCTAACTAGCTAGCAAGCTACCTAACAAGCTAGCGTCTATCTATTTAGCGAGCTAGCTGTCTATCTATCTAGCTATCTTTTCAAGGCTCACCTCAAAACCCACTTGTTTAAAATTGCTTTCAATGTCTAGTTCTATCTGCTATTTTATTGTGTATCATTTTACTTATGGTTTTATTGTTATGTGCCTTGTTTTATTGTTTTTATTGTAAAGTGTCCTTGGGTGTTTTGAAAGGCGCTTGAAATAAAATGTATTATTATTATTATCTATTTGCTATCTATTAGCTGTCTGACTAGCTATCTATTAGTTATCTATTAGCTAGCTATCAAGTTATTCCCGGTTGAGTCGACGCTGGCGCATGTGCCTGCCACTGCTCACCCACAGAAAAGCTGATCCTGTGATTGTAAAGTGACCTTGAGTTTTGAAAGGCAGTTATAAATGAAATGTATTATCTATCTATCTATCTATCTATCTATCTATCTATCTATCTATCTATCTATCTATCTATCTATCTATCTATCTATCTAAATAACATAAACATTTACAAAATTAATATATTTTGCAACACTGAGAAAAACACAAATTCTCCTCACCTGTGAGGTATTTTTAGAACAGTCCCTAGCTAGACTACTCTACTTGCGGTGCACACGAGCACGCACACGCGCGCTCGCTATATGGAATCACTAAAGTGAGTGAAGTGAATTGCTTCAAATCTAATAGAATTGACTCTTAAAGTTGTTGTTTTTTCAAAATGTGGATAGCCATCCAATTCGGAAATCGGTTTTTAATCCTATTCCACGGTAAAAATATGATTTAATGTGACCCACGCCTTTAAAATAATCATGTTAGATTAAAGTAAACAAAGTTCCCATTTTCGGGGGGTGCAAGTGGAGAAGTTGAACGTGTTTTGCGAAAATAACGCAGTATGTGACCAAATTTGCCTCTTCGTGATTAGACACCCCCCCCCCCCCCCCGGTCCCCTCCGACGACTTTGGAACTCATTGAAAGACGACTTTGTTGCTTTAAAATTGTTGGCTTTGTCCATTGTCGGGGTGAGCTGGATTGAAATCCGATTTGGCGGAGCATGTCATTATTGGAGCAGCTGCCGAGCACGACACAACCTCTCACGTTCTCGACGCATCTGGGCAGACATGGGTGAGATTACTTCGGTCCCACTTTCAAAAAATACTTCTGTGTAATACTTCGTTAGCACTTTAATTTAAAAAAATATATATAACTCGTCTGCGTCCTCGTTGTTCGATTGACGTCACCAATTAATGGCCACATGCTGCCAGTTAATTCTTAAATGGGTTCTCTTCAGGGGACGCATTTTCACATGAATCATTTGTTTAAGTGTCACGATTTTAACCACAATACTCACTTTACAAAGCAACTATTGACGCAATACAGACAGTTAATTTGTGAGATAAAACAAAAGAAAATGTAAAAAAAAGATAAAATGTTTATACTAATTGAATTCATAAATAATGTAAACAGGTTTGTGTTTTATTTACTTCTAATTTACACTTTTGTAACACTCACAATATTTTAACACGCACCACGGAGTCGCGAGTACGAAAATCTTCCGATGTATGAAATTTAACATGTATGATGAATCCAGAAACAGAACCCAACAAATATTTGTGTTTACAAGACTATCTATCTCTATCACTATCGCTGTCTGTCTAGGTATCAAGCTAACTAGCGAGATATCTGTCGAGCTAGCTAGCGAGATGTCGATCGAGCTAGCAAGCAAGATGTCGATTGAGCTAGCAAGCGAGATGTCAATCGAGCTAGCAAGCAAGATGTCGGTCGAGCTAGCAAGCGAGATATCCGTCGAGCTAGCAAGCGAGATATCCGTCTAGCTAGCAAGCGAGATATCTATCGAGCTAGCTAGCGAGATATCCGTCGAGCTAGCTAGCGAGATATCGATCGAGCTAGTTAGCGAGATGTCGGTCGAGCTAGCAAGTGAGATATCTATCGAGCTAGCTAGCGAGATATCCGTTGAGCTAGCTAGCGAGATATCCAGCAAGCTAGCTAGCGAGATATCGATCGAGCTAGTGAGCGAGATGTCGGTCGAGCTAGCTAGCGAGATGTCGGTCGAGCTAGCAAGCGAGATGTCGGTCGAGCTAGCAAGCGAGATATCTATCGAGCTAGCTAGCGAGATATCCGTCGAGCTATCTAGCGAGATATCCGTCAAGCTAGCTAGCGAGATATCGATCGAGCTAGTTAGCGAGATGTCGGTCGAGCTAGCAAGCGAGATATCCGTCGAGCTAGCTAGCGAGATATCGGTCGAGCTAGCTAGCGAGACATCTGTCGTGCTAGCTAGCGAAACATCTGTCTAGCTAGCCAGCGAGACATCGATCAAGCCAGCTAGCGAGAGATTGATCGAGCTAGGTAGCAAGACATCAATCGAGCTAGCTAACGAGATATTGATCGAGCTAGCTAGCAAGATATCGATCGATCGAGCAGGCTAGCAAGCTAGCTGTTTATTAGCTATATATCTATTGATAGGTCTATCTATGGTACTAACTGATCTAGGGAAAAATACATTAGAAAAACATAAAAATGTGTGATAAATCACTTGGGTCTGAGGTGGTATTGTAACCAAACACAAAATCTCAATTGTTGAAGGCCATTTCATGTTAGATTTATTGCACGTGTGTGCGCGTGCGCTCTGTTTTGATGTTCTCACTTGCCTCCCAATAGGTGTTGGGTAAGGGGGACAAGTGAGGTGTTTTTGATCGGAAAAGGTGTGAAATAACTGTGAACACTCTGTCTCTTTCATTGCCTGGCTGTGATTTGCTTTGCAAGTTGTTCAGGCTCTCCACCAATCGCAACCGAGATTGGCTAGTGGCCATGGAATAGAGACATTTAATGGATGGTTGGGTGTGATTTTTTTTTTCTTTTCCTGCTTCTCTGCTGGCCTAATGTATAAAAATGTCATGTGTGAATCTTTCCTATAGGGTGTAATTTACAAAAGTGGGACATTTTTTTGTGGAAGGGTGCATGCACGGACAGTGATGTCCTTGTGTGATGTGCTTTTCATGCTTGGCACCAATGCAATGGTACCAACCACAGTCTGGCATCTTGTGTTCTTACTCGCAAGCGTTTTTAAAGGACAACCGACGTCTGCGGACAAGTTGTGTCCATAATTTGTAAAATGGCTTCAAATGACTTCTACTATTTTTTAATAAGATTCCACCGCATATAGCTATATTTTACGTTTTAAGACTTGCGCTGAAAGTTCAGGAAGTCTTGTTTTTGAGTTGGTGATGAGTCCGTACGTGACGTCACTAAAGGAACGCCCCTAACCGAAAAAAAAGATGCATTGTAGCGGTCCTTCCATCACATCAATGTATTTTGCTGTACTTGTTTGGTCTGGGGACCTCGTGTTGCACCCAAAAGCCGCCAGAATAGGGATTCCAAGCTCCATATAAGGAATTTATCAGCCTGTGGAAACGGAGGTGGCCACAGAAGGTCGCCATTTTGTGCCTCTTTTTCTGTGAGAAATTTCCCCTCAATGTTACCTCAAAATGGCACGGAATAAATTATTTAATCGATTGCAAACATGTATGCTTTCTTCTTCAGAACTATTTGAATCATATTCATAACGGGATGTGTAACAAGAAAGCATATTCTCCGAATCTGAAGCCATTGTTTTGATTCTCCAGCAAGGCAAGACGTCTTGGGGTGACGTCACGAACTGGGGGCGGGACTTTCTGAAAATGCCCAATTCGCAGCTACATTTTTTGCAGATTTTGGACACTTTAAGTCATTTTTATTGGTGTTTTGCATTTGAATAAAAATATCATACCGCGTGTTTTGGGTATTTTAGATGCTATAAAACCTTTTTCTAATGTCACTTAAGAAACAAAAAAGTGATGTCGGTTGTCCTTTAATTGTTGGCTTTTCCATCCTTTTGTGGTCACATGACTGTTCGCCAACATCACACTTTTTCCCTCTGAAGTCAATGAAAATGTGCGTACAAGTCCCAAGTATCGAGGTGCCTGCCTCTGGCCTTTGTTTGTGAGACACTGGCAGTTTTTGTGCCCACGCCGTAGCGTAGGACAAAGACTGTTGTCTTTGCCGTCACAAAAGTGGCATGTCTCTTGGTCAACCTTCCCCTTTTTTTCTCACAGTCACAATGCAACCTCATGAATGGAGTCAGGGTGCCAGCTGGGGTCACATTAAAGGCATGCGCTTGACCACTGACTCCATTCACACAACATATGACAAAGTGATACCTTGGTTGACGAACTTAAATGGTTCCCAGACAGAGTGTGTAAGGCGAAAAGTGTGTATCCCAAAAAATAATTTCCCATAGGAAACCATTACAATGACAATGATCCGTTCCCAGGTCCCCGGAAAACATGATGTTCTACTTTCTAATTTTCTAAACCTTAAAACTACATAAAATAGACCTTATTTTATGTATAATAATTGTGCTATGGTATTATAATTAAAGAAATAAACTGTACTGTATCATTAAGTCGTTTTATTTACCTTTGTGATGGTCATTGATGGCTTGATGGAATGGAGCGGCCGGTTACCTCAGCATTAAACACTTGATGAGGAACGTGACATTCTTCTTTCACCATCTTGAGGAATTATCCCTTGTAGGTGCTTTCTCTGTGATAATTTTATCTAGTTCTTCATCAATTGTGTTCTGTTTAGCTGGGTTGATAGCAGAGGACTATACCGGTGCAAATGGGGCAATCAGGCCAGTCGTTAGTCAGAACAATAGGAACAATCAGTGGAGCTGCAGGGAGTAGTCCTCTGCTCCCCCCAACCTGAGAGCAGGGACCTATCACAGCAGAGTCCGGTAGGGATATATATATACATATATATAGGTCCTAAACTACCAGTAAGACTTTAGTTTGCTGACAAAGTTTCTTGGATAAGAAGCGAAACGTCCGACACCTTCAAAGAAGTACAGATGACAGCTGAAGAAACCTTTTCATCAATACAGATTATAGTAGTCCTCAAATTGTCAGGCACACCTCAACTGGAGAAATGAAGGTGAAAGTGCTTTGGCAAAAAAAAAAAAAAAAGTAGATTGCTGTTGGAAAATGCAGTCACTCTCTTGAGAAACCAAAAGACCAGCGGATGGTTTGCTGATGCACTTTTGTAAATGATATTATATCAATCACTAGCATCGGAATCACATATCAAGACTGAAAGGGTTTCACATTTCCATGCTTTTATCGCGAGGAGACGTGATTATTATAATGGCTGCGTGTTTCCGAATACCCTGAAAAGAACGTCAAACCGCTGCAGCGTGCTGAACTCAAGTTCTGACCGGAAAAAAAAAAAGAGATCAAAACATCCTTCCAACGTGCAACCATTTTGATTTTGCTTGCAGGTTGTTTTGAGTGCTGTATGCGTTGCCTGGGTGGGATACCGTATTGTTCTCTGGTCGCCACGCTGCTCTGCTTCTCTGGCATCGCCCTCTTCTGTGGATGTGGACATCAGGCACTCACAGAGACCGAAAGGATCATCGAGACCTACTTTGCCCGGAACCTGCAGGATTACATTACCCTTGCTTACGTGTGCGTATTATATTTAAGTCATTCACTGCCAGTCGATGTGCAAAAATGTGTCCACTCCAGTGCCAGGGTTTTTGTCATTGTCACTCAAATTCCAGGACCCACAGAACATTGAGTTTTAGGATGACCTAAACATTCAATGCAGAGTAAGAAACCTTCGACTCTCTTCTTTCATCAGAAAAAGAGTTAATTCCTAAATGATATGGGTCTGGAGTTATATGAGCTTGAAATGAGGGCGGTGGTCCACAATACAATGCAATCCATACATATTGATTGCTAACGTGGAAAAAGAGGGAATGCTCCCCCCTTGTGGAAGGGAAAAAATGCCAAATGCCATGGCCAGCGCTAAATTAACTCATTCACTGCCAGACGTGCAAGAAATTTGTACACTCCAGTGCCAGGGTTTTTGTCATAGTCACTCAAATTCCAGGACCCACAGAACATTGAGTTTTAGGATGACCTAAACATTCAATGCAGAGTAAGAAACTTTCGACTCTCTTCTTTCATCAGAAAAAGAGTTAATTCCTAAATGATATGGGTCTAGAGTTATATGAGCTTGAAATGGGGGCAGATGTACAAAATACAATGCAATACATATTGGTTTATATAGTGCTTTAACAACAGCTGAAGCTGGAACAAAGCGCTAACATGGAAAAGGGGGAATACTACCCCCTTGTGGAAAAGAAAAAAACATTGCTGGAGGCCATCGCCAGTGCTTTATCGGCACCCAAGCATGAAAAAAAAAACAAAACCCCAACAAATTCGGGAACGCCGCACCCCGTCATATTTCGAATTGGCGAATAAATTTATGGGATGGCAGTGAATGAGTTAAAAGTCTGCCTCTCTCTCTCTCTCTCTCTGTTTCAGCATTCAGTATTTCCAATACGTCATCTACGCGTTGGCCTCCTTTTTCTTCCTCTACTGCATCATGCTGCTAGCGGAAGGCTTCTACACCACCAGCGTCGCCAACCAAACCTTGGGGGAGTTCCGAAGCACCATGTGCGGCCGCTGCCTCAGTTCCACGGTACGAGTGGGTGGGGGTGGGGGGGGGCAGTGGTTACGAGTAATGGGCATAGGGGGAAGATTGGATGGGGCTTAATACACATCGGTCCCGCTGGCTGCCCAAGCTGAAAATCCAGCGTACTGTTAAAAGCCCATCGGGGAGGGTGCAAAGCATGTGTGATTGATTGTGTCCAAGTAGGGTTAGGGAGGCATAAAGACATAGTCTGCGATAATCGGAGAAATGAATGTGTTTGCCAAATGAGGCGCATCAAAACACACTTGGAAATCGCTCACAGGCAAATGACGTTCATCATACTTTCTCCCGTAGTTTATCGTGATGACTTACGTGCTTTCGTTGCTGTGGCTCTTGGTCTTCGCCTTGTCCACTCTGCCCGTTTACTTCTTCTACAACATGGGGGCCACCTGCCATACTATCGATGTCCTGACCGAGACCCCAGCCAGTATCAACCAACTGTGTGTGGATGCACGGCAATATGGTAACTGAAAAAAAGTTGAATTTAAATCGGGTTTATCGTGTGTATTTGGGGGGTTTTAAAAACATCCCAAAAACAAGCTCAGCTGTGAAAAAAAGCAGTACAGTGATACCTCAGCTTACGAACTTAATTGGTTCCCAGAAAGTGTGTGTAAGGCGAAAAGTTCGTCTGCCAAACATTTATTTCCCATAAGAAACAATTAAAAATGAGAATAATCCGTTTCCAGGTCTCCATAAAACATAATTTTCTACAAAGCCTTAAAATTACACAAAATATACCTTATTTTATGTATAATAAATGTGCCATTGTAATGTAATTGAAGAAATAAACTGTACTGTATAACAGTCGTTTTATTTACCTTTGTGATGGTCGTTGATGTAGTTGCCGCTTAATGACATCCGAGTGAAGTTGCCGTGCTTTCTCAGCGATAATACCCTCACTCACACTGTCCCCTGCAAGCTGCTTTTCGTTAATCAAAATAAACAGAAGTTTTTCAACCTCTTCTATTGTCTGAGACCGTTTCTTAGACAACACAGAAACACCCTTCGTCACACGTAGCAATGGTCGACTTAGCATACTGGTACTGGGGCGCTAAGTCACACAAACGCACACCTCGTTCGTGTTTTTCAATGATCTTCTTCTGCTCGACCGTAATTTTCTTTATTTTCGTTTCCTCTTCAGCTTAACACTAGCCTGTGGTAGGGTCTTTTTCGGTCACAAAAAAAGTAAAAGTACTTCACTTGATAACAAACCACATCTGCACTGAGTGCCTGACTTAAAGTGGGTGTGGAAAACTAGTCTGCTAGCCATTGTGGCGCTCCGTGTGTTTCCTGTTAACTAGTTTGTATGCCAAGATTATATTCTCGCGAATGTAATGTTCGTAAGGCAAAAAGTTCGTAAGCTAAAGCGTTCCTAAGCTGAGGTATCACTGTATTTGGCAATTATGTTTTTGTTTCCTCAAACTCTGTGATTCTGCTTGAGATGGGGAAAAAACTTAGTGGGGGGTCTGCTTTTTTTCCTTTGAAAAGTCACTAAGATAGTGATTTGCTAACTCCCCTCCTGCTGTGTAATGAACAGGAACCCAAAATAGCCGCCTTATTTTATCGCAGTTGCTCAAAACAATGTTTTTTGTTGTTGTATTTATTTATTTGTAGCTGTTAATAAGCATATCTATTGAACCCAGATCTGTGTTGTTTCCGAGTTATTTTATCGCACGCAGTGAGCCTGAAATCATACACCGCGCAGGCGATGAATGCATCCAATTGATTAGAACCACTTGACGTCGACAGGGCTCCTGCCGTGGAACGCCGTACCGGGTAAAGCTTGCGGAATAACTCTATCCACCGTTTGCAAGACCAGAGAGGTAAAGAAAGCCAGTCTCAATATTGCTCTTGAAGCACACGTTCCACACACTCTCATACATATCCTCTCCCTATCAGTACCGAATAACCTACGACCTCTACATCGCCGCCTTTTTCGGCGCCGGCATTACCCTCATGGCTCTGGTGAGTGATTATCCCGTCCATCAGGGTCATTTGCCCCCCCCTCCGTGGCGGTATTTACAGGTCATGTGACTTGCGAGCGGAGGCGACGAGGCATCCCGGGCCCGCATGACTGATGACTTTGAGCACTATCGCTCTCTGTTTCCCCCCCCCCCGTTCTCAGTTGACGCAAACATCATCATAGTGCTGTAATGTCAGCCGCTTTCCCAGTCGGGCAAATGGTGGGCCTATTATGCCCCCGCGCCCCCATTACGTAGCCTATTACACGGGTGGGATCAAATTAATGTCATTAGAAGTTAATCATGTCTTTTGTTTTTTTGTTTTTTTTCCCTCTCTTCTAATGAGCGGACCCTCCTTTCCCTTGTCTGCTGTTCTTTTTCTTCCAGCTGACCTATACTGTGTCAACCACCTATAACTTTGCCGTGCTGCGCAATCTGGGGAGGAAGGGCATAGGTGCACGGTGTTAGGTTCGCCAGCGAGCTTCTCAACACGGGGGAGCTGGAAGAAACCTCGACCGTTTTCCTACTTTTTTTTAATCACTTGTGACTCTGGACACATCTTTCTGGGGTGTTTTTTTTAAGGGAATACACTTTCAAAACCTTTTTTTTTTAACTACAGTGATACCTCGGTTTACGAACCCCTTGGCCTACGAACTTTTCAGTTTACGAATGTTAAATATATGAAAATTTTACCTTGGCAGACAAACTGTTTTTCGGGATACACACGGAGCTGCCACAATGACTGATGTGTTCTCCGAAAAGAAAATGGCAGCCGGTTTGTTTTCGTCCTCTATTCCTCCGTCCCCAGTCGTCGGTTATAGCCATGTGATTGGTCAAGAACGCACAGTGGGGGTGGGGGGGTTACAGACAGAGAGAGAGAGAAGCAATTCTCCAAAAAAGAGAATGGCAGCCGACATTTTTTTTGTCATCTATTCCCCGACCCCAGTCTTCAGTTAAAGCCACATGATTGGTCAAGAACGCAGCAGTGAGGGGAGATGGTTTAAACTGAAAGAGACAGGCAGATGACTGTGAAAAAATGCATAGAAAACTGAAATTCGGACTCGTTTCAACTTTGATAGTTCAAAGGCAGCGTGTAGACTGGAAGGTTAAAATATCCCATCAATCAGGCTCCACAAATAACCCGCACAAGCCATCTGTACACTTGATGCAAATAGCTATCAACACAGCTAAACAGAACACAATTGATGAGGAACTAGATAAAATTATTGCAGAGAAAGTACCTCCAAGGGATCATTCCTCAAGATGGTGAAAGAAGAAGGCTACGTCCACTTCATTTCTGGCCACTTCATTCCATCAAGCCATCGACCATCACAAAGGTAAATAAAACGACTTTATTATACAGTGCAGTTTATTTCTTTAATTATAAATACCATAGCACATGTATTATACATAAAATAAGGTATATGTTGTGTAGTTTTAAGGCTTAGAAAATTAGAAAGTAGAAAATTATGTTGACCCTGGACCCTGGAACAGATTATTCTCATTTTAATGGTTTCCAATGGGATATTAATGTTTGGGATACACACTTTTCGCCTTACACACTCTGTCTGGGAACCAATTACATTCGTAAGACAAGGTATCACTGTATTTTTGACAGGGTGGAATCAACGATGATGTGAAACCGTTGTGAGTAGCAAATTGCCAGGATGTGTGCTGTCATCATGTAAGTCAAAACGTTGGGTCAAAATATATGTCAACTTTTCACCCCATATTGGAGCTAAACTGTGTCGAAAAGTAACATCCCAATATTCTCAAAATGAGCTCAAAAAGAGGTACGGTACTAAATTAACATGAACTCAATAGCCAATTTGCAATTCTAGCAGCCAACAATGAGGATAACGGGTAACCTTGACTACCATTCCTCACATCTGGTTGCCACGGTGGCCGGGCCAACGCTACGTTGCCGTCTCGCAGCCCACCTCCAGACTTTTTCTCACGAGCAACAATAAAGTGGGGTCATTTTGAAAAAGGGGGCCAATGAGAAGTTAGTTTGGAGGTTTGCTATCTCCACTTTGGGTCATGTGTCAAAAGGGGGGTGAAGAGGCCCCGTTTTCTAAAGCGCCATTTGGGGGACAGAAATGGTGACCTCCACCTCCAGTTGAACAATGGAAATGATGGATTGTGACTGAGCGAGCTGAAGCAATTGTCAATAACTTTTTTTTTTTTGTGTGTGTCTTTCTCACACGCAAAATGACATTCTTAAAGGACAACCGACACCATTTTTTGTTTTCTAACTGACATCAGAAAAACGTTTGATAGCATCTAAAATACCCAAAACACCCAGTATGATATTTTTAGTCAAATGCAAAACACCAATAAAAATGAGTTAAAGTGTCCCAAAACTACTTCAAAATGACCGCGGAGATGCCGAGTTTCAGAAGGTCCCGCCCCCTTGTTCGTGACATCACGCCAGGACGTCTTGCCTTGCTCGAGAATCAAAACAATGGCTTCAGATTCGGAGAAGATGCGTTCTTGTTACTCATCCAGTTATGAATATGATTCAAATAGTTCTGAAAGGGAAAGCATAAATGTTTGCAATCGATTAAAGAAGTCCTTCTGTATCATTTTGAGGTGTCTGGACTCCACTAGTATCAAATAGTAGTCTTGGTGCAACACACAACGATTCGCCATTGCGTTATTTATGCGTTTTCCTTCTAATTTCGCCATCAACACGTTGTTTTCAGACCAAACAAAGTACCCAAAATGCATTGTGTGTCGCTTTCTCGGTCACGGGCGTTCCCTCCGTCACTTAGGGCCATCGTCATCAACTCAAAAACAAGACTTCCTGAATATTCAGCATATATTTATTTAAGAATTTTGTTGTAGTTATTGTATAAGACATCATTTAGCTTACTGTGGAAGTATTAACTTTAAAGGACACCCGACGTCTCCGGACAAGTTGTGTCCATGATTTGTAAAATGGCTTCAAATGACTTCTACTCAACGTATTTTACAAAGATTCCACCGCATATAGCTATATTTTACGTTTTAAGACTCGCACTGTATATTCAGGAAGTCTTGTTTTTGAGTTGGTGACGAGTCCGTACGTGACGTCACTGAAGGAACGCCCCTGACCAAAACAAAGACACATTGTAGCAGTCCTTCCACCATGTCAATGTATTTTGCTGTACTTGTTTGGTCTGAAAACCTCGTGTTGCACCAAATAACCGCCAGAAGAGGGCGACCAAGCTCCATGTAAGGAATTTATCAGCCTGTGGAAACGGGCTGATTAATTCGTCACAGGAGCTTGGACGCCATTTTCTGCCTCTTTTTGGGTGATACATTTCCCCCCAATGTTGCCTTAAAATGGCACAGAATACATTCTTTAATCGATTGCGAACATGTATGCTTTCCTCTTCAGAACTATTTGAATCATATTCATAACTGGATGTGGCACAAGAAAGCATATTCTCCGAATCTGAAGCCATTGTTTTGATTCTCAAGCAATGCAAGACGTCTTGGCGTGACGTCACGAACTGGGGGCGGGAATTTCTGAAAATGCCCAATTCGCAGCTTTTTGCACATTTTGGACACTTTAAGTCATTTTTATTGGTGTTTTGCTTTTGAATAAAAACATCATACTGCGCGTTTTGTGTATTTTAGATGCTATAAAACGTTTTTCTGATGTCATTTAGGAAACAAAAGTGATATTGGTTGTCCTTTAAGACGTTTTTTGGGGAAATTAGCATTATAGTTTTATTTTTGAAGAACACTATCTGGTTGCTGGTAGAGAATTTGTCAAATGGCATCTGGCTCTTTGTTTTTTTTTTTGCTGTATTGATAATAAAAAGAAGGAACCCAGTTTTTGACATATTGCGTGTTGCCGATGCAGTGTTTCGTCGGGCGTTTTGTATTCTCTCCTCTTTTGTCCTCAGGTGCACTCTGCTGCGCAGGTGGCCACGAACCAGAAGAACCTGAGGAGTCTGCGGCGGCGTACAGCCCAGAAGGGAGGCTACGACCTATACAGCCAGCTACTGCGGGATCGAGGAGGCACGCTTTGCTCTCCTTACCCTACAAATTTATCTGATCGTTCCTGACATAGTTTTCCATTGTAATTACTGTAAATTTTACCCAAGATTCCCTTCATTATCTTTTGTTTTTGTCGGAATATGGATCTTTATGTTTACATAGCGAGCTCGATGGCCTTGATCGCTTATTGGTATTAGTTTGAAGTGAACAGCTATATGCTAGAATTGATTTAGTGCCACTTTTGTATTGCGTTCCCCAAAAGTGCTCGTATTTGGTTCTTTCATCATATAACCTATGTGTGAAACCCATGTGTGAGTTTTAATGAAGGGGAAAAATAAAACGTGAATTATGCATTGCAAGGATAGTAGAATGGGGACATCTGCTCATTGTATAAAGCAAACAAATTGACTTTCATTGCACTTTGCGACGGTAAAATGATGGTAAACACTTTTTTTTCAATTGACAAATTGCTCAAATCTGATTTTCAGCCTCTCATTGGAAAATAGTCTCCAATTTCTGTTGCAATTTATCTGTCGGATCGAGGTGAAACATTTGACGATGTGCTTTTACTGAGATAAAAATAATTCGGACACATTTTGGCTCAAACAAGTAACTTGTATAGTTTTTAAATCATACCCCCCTATAGGGCCGAAAATGAAACGCCAATTCAATAATTTGTCACCAAAATTATAGAATAATTAATTACACAACAAATATTTTAAAGCTCTTTCTCCACGACTGTCTTGCTTTGCTTGAAAATCTCCAATTGTTTTTTTTTTTTTTAATAATAATACATTTAATTTCAAAGCACCTTTCAAAACTCTCAAGGACATTTTACAATCACTGGATTTTTTTGTGTTTTTTTCCCTCAAATACATCAAGTTTTAATATTATGAAATACATAATATATGAAATACAATGTGTCATTTTTTCCCTGGAACATTACAACTATAAACTACAATGGATGGTAAAATCCATATTGCGCAAACTTATTTCTCAAACTTAATATATCGAGCAAGCTACTGTAGATAGGTAGATAGCTAGAAAGATAGCTATGTAGGTAGCCAGATAGATAGCTACACAGAGAGCTAGACAGACCGATAGCTAGAGAAATAGCAAGACAGATAGCGAGACATCGAGATAGCTAGCTAGATTAGCTATCAAGCTGTTAAGCTAGATAGCTAATAATAATATTATGAATTATTAAGAGTCAAAGTCAATAAAATGTACAATTTTTCCCCTGGAACATCACAACTATAAATTACAATGGATGCTAAAATCCATATTGTGCAAACTTACTGCTCAAACTTAATATATCTAACTCGGTAGATAGTTAGAAAGATAGCTATGTAGGTAGCCAGACAGATAGCTACACAGAGAGCTATGCTAAAGAGATAGCGAGACAGAGCAGATGAGCTATCTACATGGCGAGCTAGATGAGCTATCCGATAGCTAGCTAGAAGATCTGATAGCGAGACAGATAGCTAGCTAGATGAGCTATCTATCTGATAGCGAGCTAGATGAGCTATCTATCTGATGGCGAGCTAGATGAGCTAGCTATCTGATAGCGAGCTAGATGAGCTATCTATCTGATAGCTAGCTAGATGAGCTATCTATCTGATAGCGAGCTAGATGAGCTATCTACCTGATGCATATATATAAACATATACACATATAAATATATATACATTTATATATAGCTAGATATATAGATAGCTAGATGAGCCATCTACCTGATAGCGAGCTAGATGAGCTATCTATCTGATAGCTAGCTAGCTAGATAGCTAGTTAGCTGTTTTATAACAGCATCTAAAATACATTTAGACACAAATCCAATTAACTACGATTTATATATAAGATTTATATATATATTAAAATAGTACTGTCAAGTTAGACTCCGATGAAATATGTCTAATTATTTAGCCAAATGTCAATCACTAAGGTCTTTTTTATAAGAAAGCATCAGAGGCTTATAGTGTATTTTTCTTTCATTTGAGTCATAATGCATCATTCTGACAGTTTCTGGTTGTTTCGGTAGGCGCAAAGCATTCCAGGGAAACCTTCCAATGATGAAGCGCATCGCAAAATGGATGCATGCACCGTCGCGCACCACCAAAAGGACACAAAATAGCCGTGATACATTTGGTTTGTTTTATTTTGCACGCAAGCAAAGATAACCTGTTTTAGCAAATGTAGTGCAAAAGATTGAGCCAGGGCAAGAAACTAGATGGTAAATATTAAAAAAAAAAGTTGGGACATTCCAAATTTCACTTATTTAAACCAAAATCACCAGCTGAGCTGAACAAAATGGACGTTCAATGTCATTTAGGCAATTATGATGAAATATGGATCCTTTGTGCAATTCTTTCAGCCATTAAAGGGGGACAGCTCAAATTAGGTTTTACATTCATGAATATTACAGCAACATGTGGAACACTGACATTGAATTATGATAAGTACAGTAGGTCATGTGATCCGTTTATGAATATGTTTCCTATTACAGTTTTCAGGTAGACATTGTTAGGCTACATCCCTTTTCGCAGGACAAACATTGAACCATTGAAATGACACAGGAAGAAGGGCAAGAGCATTGTGTCAAAGTCAAAAGAGCATTAAAGGACAATCGGCGCCTACGGACAAGTTGTGTCCATAATTTGTAAAATCACTTCGAATGACTTCTACTGAGCGTATTTAACAAAGATTCCACCGCATATAACTATTTTTGACGTTTTAAGACTCGCGCTGAATATTCGGGAAGTCTTGTTTTTAAGTTGGTGAGGATTCCTGACGTGACATCACGTCAGGAACGCCCCTGACCGAGAAAGCGAAACACAATGCATTTTGGGTACTTTGTTTGGTCTCAAAACTTTGTGTTGATCCGTGTCGATGGCGAAATTAGAAGGAAAATAGATCAATAACGCCATGGTGAATCGTTGTGTGTTGCACCAAGACTACTATTTGATACTAGTTGACATAAATTGCCAGCAGACAAATCAGCCCATTTCCAATGGAGCTTGGGCGCCATCTTGTGCATTTTCTGGGACGCTACATTGGACTCCTGACGGCTCGAATTGATACGGAAGGACTTCTTTAATCGATGGCAAACATTTATGCTTTCCTCTTCAGAACTATTTGAATCATATTCATAACTGAATGAGTAACAAGAAAGCATTTTCTCCGAATCTGAAGCCATTGTTTTGATTCTAGAGCAAGGCAAGACGTCCTGGCGTGACGTCACGAACAAGGGGGCGGGACCTTCTGAAACTCGCCATTTCCAGGGTCATTTTGCCATCAACACGGATCAACACGAAGTTTTAAGACCAAACAAAGTACCAAAAATGCATTGTGTGTCGCTTTCTCGGTCAGGGGCGTTCCTTCAGTGACGTCACGTACGGACTCGTCACCAACTCGAAAACAAGACTTCCTGAATATTCAGCGTGAGTCTTAAAACGTAAAATATAGCTATATGCTGTGGCATTTTTGTAAAATACGCTCAGTAGAAGTCATTTTACAAATTATGGACACAACTTGTCCGGAGGTGTCGCTTGTCCTTTAAGAATTGATAAAATAAATTGATAAAACACAGAATAGGTATACTCATTAAACTGTCATACAATTGAGCTTAATAGCATCAAAAAGTTATGAAAAGCCTTCTTGACAATTAAAAAATAAACAAGACAGGAGATAAATCGCCTGCGTTCGGTTTCACGGTGGTTTCAAGCGCCCAAAATCTCTGTCATACTCAGACACACACACACACACACACACACACACACACAAGACCATAAAACATCTTAATATGTTCTTTAAATTATCTTCCTCCGGATTAATGTTACATCTGCGGGGTTAGTGGGTGCATTTTGCCCACTTGCACTCAGCTGAAAATGATATCACAGCTATTTGGGCACTGTGATGTCATTTTCAGGTGACAGCAAGTTGGATAGCCAAGACAAAATGGCTGCCCTTTGAGATGGATAAAAACTGTTTTTTTGTGTTTTTTTTTTTGCTGATGAATTCATATTGAATAATCACAAAATAAAAAAAAGAACTGACTTCCCTTTTAAACAGTGAACTCGACAACGACTTAAACAAAAACAGTGATTTTTTTTTTCTACATGTTAAACCTGGATGCCTAAATTTCAATCGTTTTATTTCGGTTTTAAATCCACTGTGGTGTCTGCTAGCTAAATTTGAAAAAAACGATGATAGTATTTCTGAAATTAATTACACAAACATTCTCTCAAACACATTATTGGTTTCCGACAGAGATTTTAAATAGTTAACACGTGGCAGCATAAAAGAACATGAAAACATGGTAACACCAAAACAATAAATTAAGTTATGTATGGTTAAAATAAATTAAGGAACAATACATATAATTGTTTCATTTGCTTTTTAAATATCCAAATTAACAATACGAAACCGGCAGTTGTGAAAGACAAAAAAATAATAATTAAATAAGTACCAAATGTATATTTTCTCATGTACAATATAGACCAGTGGTTCTTAACTTTGTTTACAAATTAAAGATAAATAATAAAACATTTATTAACTCATTCACTGACAGATGTGCAAAAATGTGTCCAGTTTTAGGACGACATAAATATTCATTGCAGTGTAAGAAACATTACCCTCTTCTTTCATCAGAAAAAAAAAGAGTTAATTCCTAAATTACATGGGTCTTGAGTTATAAGAGTTTGAAATGAAGGTGGATGTCCAAAATACAATGCAATACATACATATTGGTTTATATAGCGCTTTAAAAACAACTGAAGCTGGAACAAAGCGCTAAAATGGAAAAAAATAAAATGCTTGCCCTTTGTGCAAGGGGGAAAAAAACAAAACATTGCCAGAGGTCTGGCCAGCGCTGTATCAGCACCCAAGCATGAAAACCCAAAACCTGAAGAAATTCGGCAATGGCGCTCTACGTCATATTTTCAATTTTCATATAAATTCATAAATGGCAATGAATGAGTTAAACATTAAATAAACGTAAATAAAATTCCAAGACAAACGTATAATTCTTTTTAAGTTATGCACAAAAAAGAACCAGCAAATGATGGCCAAACAGACATGTCATAACAAATTGACAATTTGAGTCCTGTGTGTATTAACCTCGGTCGAACCCCTGAGACAGAATCACTGAACCTCCCTGGGTTGTATCGAACCCAGGTTAAGAACCACTGGTCGAGACACTGAAATGAAATATTTGCACCATTTAGCAAAAACAAAACAAAAATTAAACATTTAACACTATTAATACTTAAAGGACAACCGACGTCTCCGGACAAGTTGTGTCCATAATTTGTTAAATGGCTTCAAATGACTTCTACTGAGCGTATTTTACAAAGATTCCACCGCATATAGCTATATTTTACGTTTTAAGACTCACGTTGAATATTCAGGAAGTCTTGTTTTTGAGTTGGTGACGAGTCCGTATGTGACGTCACTGAAGGAACGCCCCTGACCGAAAAAAAAGACATTGTAGCAGTTCTTCCATCACGTCAATGTATTTTGCTGTACTTGTTTGTTTAGTCTTAAAACCTCGTGTTGCACCAAAAAGCCGCCAGAAAAGGGCGACCAAGCTCCATGGAAGGAATTTATCAGCCTGTGGAAACGGGCTGAATAATTCCCTAGACGGCTGTGTCGCCATTTTCTGCCTCCCTTGGGTGCGACATTTCCCACTCCTGATGCCTCAAAATGACACGGAATAAATTCTTTAATCGATTGCAAACATGTATGCTTTCTTCTTCAGAACTATTTGAATCACATTCATAGCTGGATGTGTAACAAGAATGCATAATCTCCGAATCTGAAGCCATTGTTTTGATTGTCCAGCAATGCAAGACGTCTTGGCGTGACGTGAAGAACTGCGGGCGGGACTTTCTGAAAATGCCCAATTCGCAGCTCATTTTTTTGCTGATTTTGGACACTTGAAGTCATTTTTATTGGTGTTTTGCATTTGAATAAAAATATCATACTGCGTGTTTTGGGTATTTTAGATGCTATAAAACGTTTTTCTGATGTCAGTTAGGAAACAAAAGTGACGTCGGTTGTCCTTTAAAGAGTTCACTTTTTCCTGTACGAATGGAGTTAAGAGGCGGTGTGGTGTGCCTTGCACAAGGCTTTATCTTTGTGCTCACATTCAACTGAGGTCTGCAGGTGTGTCAAACACGATCAGTCAAGCTAAAGATAACCAAGGATTGCTTCAGCAAGCTTGTCGAATAATTAAAAAAAGTAGAATTAAAAGCCTGCTCTGATTAGGAAAATCGTACAGTGCAATAGTCATAACCTCCTCTGCCTGATCTGATATTTCACAGTGTCTGCAAAATAAATAAACCGCGCACACAACAAAATGGAGGGGAGAAATAAACAGCAGGTTGGAAACAGCAGAAAATGACAAACTGGCCCTAAATATAGTACGTAAATCACTGGAAAGGAAAGAACACGTGTCGCTTTGGTTTAGGGGTGATTGTAAAAATGGCTCAAGCTGAAACAAAACTCACAATTCCCCTTTCCCATTGATGACAATATTCGATAATAGAGCAGCGGCGATATACTGCTCGGTATCTTTTCTCTGTTGTTGTTCGGGCCTGGTTAGGTTAAAAAATGCTCTTTAGCTCAACAGTCAAGACTTTTCTTGCTAGCATAGAACACCAGCAACTGAGAAAACATCTGGGCATTTGTTTCTTGAAAGGCCTACATTTATTTCCAACAAAATACAGACGCTCCCCGCCTTACGAACGAGATACATTCAGAGCGGTCGTTCGTAAGGTGAATTTGTTCGTAAGTGCTATAGTTTGTATGAAATGAATGTTTAAGTCAAACGCTGAACGAAGTATAAACCACAGACGCTCTAACAGTCGTATAATAAATTCACACCTACTGTAGTGCGACGACATACATCTTTGGGTCTTCAGGAAGCCATTACAGCATAAAATAACTTTTTGGTACGAATCGTGTACTCCTTCGTGCTCAACGAGGAAGATGAATTTCTTTCCCGCCCACATACTGTCAACAGCGAATCGTAAACGAGTTCCGCGGCTCCACCTCAGCGCGTGAATTTATAAAAGGGATTTCCCTCCCGCCCACATAGTCTACGCAGCCAATCGTAAAGTGAGCTCGGCGGATCAGGGCCTCAAATAGTTGGCAACAATTCAGCATAGCCGGGTGCTGATTGGTCAGCCTTGGTGTCCGTCGAGTTCAGCCTTTGAAACCCCCAATGTGTCAGTGAAGCACAGTACGCAGCTAATTGCTAGCGAGCTCGGCCCGCAACACAAAATCGAACTTACAGCTTCAGTGTCCTAACATTTTTCGATATAAAGTACCCGCAACAAAATGTTCATATGTACCGTTTTGTCATAACTCGAAAGTTCGTAAACTGGGGAGCGTCTGAACCGTTTGGTACCTTTTTTTGCAATGTTGTTCGTGCCAGCTTCGGTTCACAAATGCTCTTTAGCTGACTTATCTTGCTAGCATAGAACACCAGCAACGGAGAGAAAAAAATCTGTGTATTTGTTTACCAAAAGGCCTGAATTTATTTCTAACAAAATGCAGTATAATGGAACCTCTATATACTGGCATTTTATTTCATTTAGAGATTTTTTTTTCTGGAAAAAATGTTGACATAGAAGCAAATTTCCTGACATTTCAACGGTGGCATTGGTTCATTTTGTGCATTCACTTTCACTGGTTGCAGTTAGATAGTTGCATACTAGCAGACTGGAAATGTCCAGTTTGTTTTACCTTCACCACAAAATGATGAGCCTTTGTGAATGGCAGTGAATGAGTTAAAAATTATTGAAGATTTAAGAAAAAGACACGCTCTGTGATTGGTATTAGGTGAAATTTATCGCTAAATTTCCTGTTTTTTTTTTTGTCTTATCTTTCAGCTTTGCCCTTCAGGGGTCGCCACAGCGAATCAGTGTCCTCCATCTTCAGAAGTTTGATTCACAGGTTTGTTTTGGCCAAGCTTTTACGTTGAATGCATGTCAATAATATGCTTCCGTACTTCTTTGTATACTTGTATGTTGGGAATGTTTAAAATGTCACTTACAACTTGACCTGAAATTGGAATTCAACTAGCATCACAAAATGGCTAGCGTTTGACTTTGGAGGTTCCACTGTACTGTAACTAGTTTGTAAGTATCCGAGACGCAAAATTGGGTATGAGGTTAAGTGTACAAACATGACTGGAAGCAAGACAGCACAGGATGAGCATCTCAGCGTGCGTGTACCTTGGCTTGGGGCGTCTGTCCCCTTGACACTGCTTTCCTCAGATTACATTTTATCAGCAACAATAATAAAAAAAAAACACAGCCTCCTCCTCCGTATCTTATCAAAAGAATCTTCGAGTCCGGTGACTGCCCTACGTGAAGCGTAAACAACAACTACAGTGATACCTCAGCTTATGAACTTAATTGGTTCCCAGAAAGTGTGTCCAAGGCGAAAAGTTCGTCTTCCAAACATTCATTTCCCATAAGAAACCATTAAAATGAGAATGATCCGTTTCCAGGGCCCCATAAAACATAATTTTCTACAAAGTAATCCTTAAAAATACACAAAATATACCTTATTTTATGTATAATAAATGTGATATTGTATTGTAATGAAAGAAATAAACTGTACTGTAGCATAAAGTCGTTTTATTTACCTTTGTGATGGTCGTTAATGTAGTTGCCTCTTGATGATATCCGAGTGAAGTTGCCGTGCTTTCTCGGCGATAATACCCCACTCACACTGTCCGCTGCTAGCTGCTTTTCGTTATCCAAATCAATAGAAGATTTTCAACCTCTTCTATTGCCTGAGACTGTTGCTTAGACAACACCGAAACACCCTTAGCCACACGTAGCAATGGTCGACACAATGCACACCTCGTTCGTGTTTGTTGATTATCTCCTTCTTCTGCTCGACCGTAATTTTCTTTTGTGTCCTCTTCGGTTTAACACTAGTCTGTGGTGGGGTCTTTTTCGGTGCCATAATAGCAAAAGTACTACACTCGATAACAAACCATGTCCGCACTCAAAGAAAGGGGGTGATGAAAACTAGTCCGCCAGCCACCGTGGTGCCGTGTGGTTTGGTTTGTCCGCCGAAAACTAGTTTTTCAGCCAAGACTATATGCACGTTTGTGAGGCGAAAAGTTCGTAAACTGAGGTATCACTTTAAGTAGCTTTCAAACCTGACCCGTCAGCAGCAGGACCAACGTGAGATTTTACGGTTACCATGGAGATCGATGGTCCCGCTCAGTACAGAGTGGTCGATATGATCCTCGGCGGCCAGAACCTCCCTGACGGCGGCTTCGAACGCGGCCGTGACGTTGGTGTCGTCCTTCGCGCTGGTTTCAAAATAAGGGGAGCAGCCGCTCTCCTCGCACCATGCCCGGGCTTCGTCCTGCCCGACTTCCCTTTCGTCCATGTCCACCTTGTTGCCCAGCACCACGAAAGGAAAGCGTTCGGTATCTTTCACATCCGAGTAATACATAAACTCCTTCTTCCATCCGCCGAGGTTCTGGAAGCTCTGCAGGTCGTCCACGGCGAAGGTAAGCAAACAGCAGTCGGCTCCGCGGTAGAAAGGGGTGCGCAAGGACTTGAAGCGCTCCTGGCCGGCCGTGTCCCAAATTTGAAGGGTGACCAGGCGTCCGTCCACTTCTAGGTCCCTGTTGAGGAACTCGACGCCGATGGTGTGGAACGACTGCGAGTCGAAGCGGTCGGTGACGTAGCGGTTCATCAAGGAGGACTTTCCAACTCCTCCGTCGCCGAGCAGGATGACCTTCAACAGGAGACTTTTCCCGCTCATCGTGGGACACGAGAAGGGCTCAATTCATCCTTAAAAGAAATCATTTATAATAATAATAATAATAATAATAATAATAATAATACATTTCATTTATAAGCGGCTTTCAAAACTATCAAGGACACTTTACAATCACAGGATATTTTTTCTGCGGGTGAGCAGCGGCAGCCACACGCGCCAGCGTTCACTCAACCAGGAAGTAACTTCAATAGATAGAAAGCTAGCATGCTAGCTAGCCAATCATAGCCGACATATACCTAGCTAGATAGCCATCAAGCTAAATAACCAGTCAGCTAGATAGTGGATAGCTAGATAGATAGCCAATAGACAGCAAACAGCTGGAAAATGATAATAAAAATAATACATTTCAATTATAAGTGCCTTTCAAAACTCTCAAGGTCAGCTTACAATCCCAGGATAAGTTTTTTCTGCGGGTGAGCAGCGGCAGCCACACGCGCCAGCGTTCACTCAACCCGGAAATAACTTTAATAGATAGAAAGCTAGCTAGCTAGCTCGCCAATCGACAGTCAACAGATACCTAGCTAGATAGCCATCAAGCTAGATAACCAGCCAGCTAGATAGCAAACAGCTGACAAATGACAATAATAATAATAATAATAATAATAATGCATTTCATTTATAAGTGCCTTTCAAAACTCTCAAGGTTGCCTTGCAGTCACAGGATAAGTTTTTCTGCGGGAGAGCAGCGGCAGCCACACGCGCCAGCGAAGTAACTTAAATAGATAGAAAGCTAGCATGCTAGCTAGCCAATCATAGCCAACATATACCTAGCTAGATAGCCATCAAGCTAGATAACCAGTCAGGTAGATAGTGGATAGCTAGCTAGATAGCCAATACAATCAGTTGGCAAATGATAATAGCTGGCAAATGATAATAATAATCATACATTTCATTTATAAGTGAATTATAAAAAAACATTAAAAATATGACAGCCGATTAATTGAGCAAATAATGTGAGAAAATTCTGTTTTTTTGTGCTTACAGCTATCACGGATAGATGTATGAATTACAGGAAGAACGTTTGACTGTTTTGCAATAGTTTGTCCTTTGATCTTTAACTTTACAACAGAGAGAAAGGTCGGGAAAAAATGCCTTTTTTTGCTGCTCTGAATTAGTAATCAACTTATGCGTAAGAAATAAAATACGTATTTTAAAATATCCTGATTTTACATACCGGTCATCCTGCGAGACACTGTGACCTTACTAGTGGCTCAATTTTTCCTCAAATTTTCCTTAATAAAGACATATGCGTGTGTAACATTTCATTGCACAATTTATTAACAAAATTTCACATATAAACATTCAAGTCCCATCTCAAAACCCACCTATTTAAAATTGCATTTTCTGTGTAGCTCTCTCTTGTTTCTATTTATAATTGTATTTTATTTATTGTATTCTATTTGTAATTGTATTTTATTTATTATAGTAACTATGCTTGTCTGTGACTGTAAAGTGTCCTTGAGAGCTTTGAAGCGTGCTTAAAATGTAATGTATTATTATTATTATTATTATTATTATTAGTAGTAGTAGTAGTAGTAGTAGTAGTAGTAGTAGTACTTTTAACAAGTTACAACATATTTCTAGGAATAATCAAGTATGTTCTTTCTTGTAGAGCATTGTGGCTTTTTTTTTTTTTTTCTGTGTTTGAACACAGCAAAAAAAAAAAACAAATTGAATTTGTGTTCTTACGATGTATAATGTTTAAAAAACACGAATTATATTACGGCGAAAAAACGGTAAAATGTTTAATTTAACTGATTTCAAAATAAAATTCAATTGACCGGAACTCGTCTTCTCGGCAATGTTTCCTCTCGAGACTTTTCGCACTGACTTGTTTTCTCGGTAGTCGACTTCGCTTTTTTTACGAATAGCGACATTTGTTATAATTAGCATTACTGCTCATATTTAATGACGAAAACGGAATTGAAAACATCTCAAAGTTATATTGAACAATTTTTGCGTTTCTCGTACAAACTTTCTTGTCTGCCGTACACATCTAAAAATGTGCAAAAATCGTACAGAATACGGCCGGTTGACAGGTATATAAATCATTTATAACAATTCGTGACTAAACGCCAAAATATAAACTCTTAAAACCACCACTGCTCATGCGCAGACATTTACCAGCTTGTCAAATAAACCTTATTGCTAATAGCTACTAAAATGAAGTGCTTTTATAACCGCACGAAACAATCGGGACGGTCTCCTGAATATCAAACGTACTGTAAATTTACACAATAAATCGAAGTAGACGTTTCAGGAAAGCTCTTTACCAACTCAGTTCGCAAGATACAGTAGCCGGTTTGTTGACAATGTACCTTATCATGCTAGCTATTAGCATCGTAGCATTGAAGACGTCAAAGTTTGAAAATCATTAAAAAAGCTACAGAAGTACATGTTTAGGTCGCACAGTTCTATATATTCATGTAAACGTATTTAATGCAGGTACTTACCCCGTCCTTGATATTTAATATTTTACTGTTGCCCCAGTCCGAAACATCGGGCTGAGATTGACTGTAGTATAGTGATGTGTCGTTCGCGAACGAGCCGGTTCTTAGAGCTAGATCCCTGAAGTGAACGAAGAGACTCGGTTCCTAACAAGGAGCCGGAAATGGGAGACGACTTTCCCCCTGATTTTCAGCCATTTTCAATTGTACATGACAAAGGATTCATAAAACATACCCATTCTCTTAACCCAATCCATGCAATTCCAAGCAGGAAACATCCCCATTGTTGGGGATTAAAGGCTTCTGTTTCTGATTCTGAAAAAAAACTTTCTCAATGAATCATACCACAATCATATATGGAAAAGAACGTGCTGGAATCCAAGAACGGGTCAAAAAGTAACCACAGGGAAAGTGAAAGATTGTGGATCCTTTCTGTGCACATGTAAATAAAGGCATATAAATAAAAAGATTTGATATAGTGTATTTTTTTCCACAAGTAATTCGTTTTTCACATAATTGTACGTGATTTTTGGTAGTTAATTAATGTAAGTAAAAAAATGAGGAGCCATTTGGGAGCCAAAAGAACCGGCTCTCTGAAAGGAGCCGGAATTCCCATTGCTACTGTAGTGACGTGTCGGGTCTGTGCGTCCCCATTGGCTCGATCTCGGACAGAGAAAGGCGAATCCCAGGATCTCAAAGCCTGTCAATAATCGTTGGCGTCATCGTACAGAGGTCGAGGGTTATCTCCGTGTTTCCTCCCAATTTCAAAAAATATTAATAATTCAACCGAAAACTAAGTTGTCCTTGTTCTTAGGTCTATTTGTGAGTCTAGACTCTAAAGGGTCTTTGGTAACCAATGTGAGTTTTGTTAATGTTCTTCATCAATCAAAACGTGTGAATTTTAGAAAACTAGCATATCGCTCTTTTCTGAACAATTTTCCTTCCTACTTGTTTCGGTACTTTTTTTCTAATTCAAGTCTCCACATGTGGACTAAGAAACACTCATGTTTTGACCTGTCGTCCACACGTGTGGACATCATATTTTTTTGGTTGTCAACGCTCCAATCTAAAATTTTGGACTACAATGAATGTCGATGTGGACATATGTTTTTCTCAAAAACGACATAAAAACCCACCTATTTAAAATGGTATTCTCTGGATAGTTGAATTCTTGTTCTTATTTATAATTTTATCCGTGGTTTTATTTATGTCCATGTTTTGTGGTTCTAATCTAAACTGTCCTCGAGAGCTTTGAAAAGTGCGAATAAATAAAATGTAATTTCATTTTGTTTTTGCACCCATTAGGTCTCAATTAGCCTAAATTTCAAAGATACAATAAAGAGGAAAATGCATGCCCTGCAAGAGTTTGGGTATTTTACTTGATTTTTATTTAATAATAAAATGTATCAGTAAAATTAATGTTGTATATTCATGTAACGTGCATAACGTGTTTGTTCAATTATTGCTTTTTATATTTTCAAGAATCAACAAAATTCTAGTTTAGTAGTCAATTTTACAGATAATATTTACTCATTCTTCGTCTTTAAAAACATGTCTTAGTACGTTTTTAACAGGTTTTATCAGCGTACATACTGAATTTACTTTACGTACAGTGGCCCTGTCCTTGGGAGTGGGTTGGATAGAAACCCGGAAAGCATGTAAATAGTGAAATGGATTAATTAAAAAGAAAATGAACTGTTTTACACATTTATCAGGAAAATCTATTTTAAAATTAAATGCGTCTGTTTTTTTTCTTGACTTGAAAATCAATTCAACGTCCAATTTTTAAACTGCATTTATACTGGACGTACGTCCAAAAATATGCAGTTCTGCTTTCACGCTGTAGATGACGCTGTGTCGCATCACTGCGTTTGATGCAACCGAAGAAGAAATGCTGCGCATGCGTAGTGGGAGAATCCAGCTGTTGAGGTTTTTTTCTTTTCCAGCTGCATCGTTCGAAGCAACCAGAACATCCCGTTAACTCTAACAACAATATTTTAAAATAACATAACACTCTACAGTTGCTGACGTAAGAAGACGGAGCCTCCATGCGCTTCCAGCGGTAACGAAGATAAAAAAAGTGTTTGTTTCCACACTTTTACATGCTGCTGTGTGTTCAGTACCAAAACATTTCATTGTATAACCAAGTCAAAAACTCATGAGGCTTGAGAAAGCAGTAGAAATAATATATTTATACATAATAACTTCCTAACTTGTGCCGTATGTTGTTTTCTGCTGTTTCAGATGGCAGAGCGAGGCAGACTGTTGTCCTGTTTGTGTTTGGGTCTATTTTCTATCCTGTGGTGGGTGTGGGTCTCCTTTGCGTCCTTCCCAGATGAACCAAATTTCTATGATGCAATGGACCAGGGACCTTTTAAGCCCCAGAGTGCTCTTGCAGACATGGAGTTTGCCCCCATGAATTCATACCGTGGACCTGGCAATCAAGACGAACGCAGCACCAAGGAGCTGCCGATTATCCTGTGGTGGAGCGGAGGCTTATTCCCACATTTTCCCGGCGATTCTGAACGAATTGACTGTGCCACATCATCCTGCCTGGCCACTAGTAACCGCAAGGTAACAGCGGTTGATTTTTATTCATCATTACGCTTTTACTTCCATTGTATTTGTGGGCTGTTTAAAGGACAACCGACGTCACTTTTTTGTTTCTTAACTGACATCAGAAAAACGTTTTATAGCATCTAAAATACCCAAAACTGTAAAATCCCCCCAAATATGTTTTCAATCGATTAAAGAAGTCCTTCCGTCCGATTTTGAGGCGTCTGGAGTCCAATATAGCAGCCAGAAAATGCACAAGATGGCGCCCAATCTGTGTTGGAAATGGGCTGATTCAAATAGTTCCGAAGAGGAAAGCATACATGTTTGCGATCGATTAAATAATTTATTCCGTGCCATTATGAGGCAACATTGAGGGGAAATGTCTCACCGAAAAAGAGGCACAAAATGGCGACCTCCTGTGGCCACCTCCGTTTCCACAGGCTGATAAATTCCTGATATGGAGCTTGGACGCCCTCTTCTGGCAGCTTTTGGGTGCAACACAAGGTCCCCAGAGCAAACAAGTACAGCAAAATACATTGACGTGATGGAAGGACTGCTACAATGTGTCCTTTTTTTTCCGGTCAGGGGCGTTCCTTTCGTGACGTCACGTATGGACTCGTCACCAACTCAAAAACAAGACTTCCTGAATTCAGCGCTAGTCTTAAAACGTAAAATATAGCTATCTGCGGTGGAATCTTTGTAAAATACACTCAGTAGAAGTCATTTGAAGCCATTTTACAAATTATGGACACAACTTGTCCGGAGACGTCGGTTGTCCTTTAAAGCAAATATGTGTACAACTTTACAGAAACAGTAAGCTTCTGAATTGTTTTCATCATAAGGTCCAGCTGTATAAAAGAACATCATCCATCATCTTCTATGGGACTGACTTCCGGGCCTATGAGGCACCGCTCCCTCGTCTCCGCCACCAGACATGGGCTCTGTTCCACGAAGAGTCCCCAATGAACAACTACCTCCTCTCACACGCTCCCGGTATCAGGATGTTTAACTACACAGCTACATTCCGTCGAGAGTCCGATTACCCTTTGACCCTGCAGTGGCTGCCATCTCTCAGCTACCTGCTAGAACCGACAGTTGTATCTCTAAAGGAGAAGAACCAGCTGAGGCTGAAAGGCCTGGCCCCTGTACTGTACATGCAGTCTCATTGTGACGTACCATCCGACAGAGACCGATATGTCAGAGAACTAATGAAATATATCCAGGTAATGACCTCATCGTGGTTAACTCATTCACTGCCAGACATGTGCAAAAATGTGTCCATTCCAGTGCCAGGGTTTTTGTCATTGTGACTGGAATTCCAGGACTCACAGAATATTGAGTTTTAGGACTACATCAATATTCAATACAGCGTTAGAAACCGGAGACTCTCTTCTTTTATAATAATAATAATAATAATAAATTTCATTTTTAAGCGCCTTTCAAAACTCTCAAGGTCACTTTACAGTCACTGGATCAGTTTTTCTGTGGGTGAGCAGCGGCAGCCACATGTGCCAGCGTTCACTCAACCCGGAATAACTCAAATAAATAAAAAAACTAGCTCGCTAGCTAATAGATAGCCAGCTAGCTAATAGATAACCAGCCAACTAGCTAGCTAGCCACTAGATAGCTAATAGATAGCCAGCCTACGAGCTAGCTAATAATAATACATTTAATTTCTAAGCACTTTTCAAAACTCAAGGATAGATAGCCAATAGATAGCCAGCTAACTAGCCAACCAGCTAGCTACCAGATAGCTAATATCAGAAAAAGAGTTAGTTCCTAAATTATGGTAACATCAATAAATCAATGAAGTTATTTAAACATATATGGTAAAATAAATTAAGGAAAAATACATAATAAAAATGTAATTTGCTGTTTAAATATTCAAATAAACAATACCAAACGGGCAGTTTATAAAAGGCACACATAAATAATTAAATATGTACCAAATGTATATTCTCAGGTACTCCATAAACCAGTGGTTCTTAACTTTGTTTACAGATTCAAGACAAATAATAAAACATTCATTAACTCATTCACCGCCAGACGTGCAAAAAATGTGCCCTCCATTGCCAGGGTTTTTGTCATTGAATGCCACGGAATATTCAGTTTTAGGACTACATACACATTCAATGCACTGTAAGAAATGTTAGACTCTCTTCTTTTATCAGAAAAAATAGTTAATTCCTAAATTATATAGGTCTAGAGTAATATGAGATGCAAGTTGGGACAACTGTACATAATGCAAATGCTGCCCCCTTGTGGAATGGATAAAACATTACCAGAGGTCTGACCGGCGCTTTATCATTCAATACAGTGTTATAAACCTCCAACTAATTTTCACCAGAAAAAAAATAGTTAATTCCTAATTTTTATGGTTCTGGAGTTATATGAGCTTGAAATGAGGGCGGCTATCAAACATACAATGCAATACATACATATTGGTTTATATAGCGCTTTAACAACAGATGAAGCTGGAATAAACAGCTAACATGGGGGAAAAGCTTGTGGAAAAGAAAAAAAAACTATTCCAGAGGCATGGTCAGCGCTTTATTGACACCCAAGCATGAAAAAAAAACACATTTGGGAATGTTGCTCTACATCATATTTTCAATTCGCGAATAAATCCGTGATTGGCAGTGAATGAGTTATGGTTCCATGCTAGGTTAGCATAGCGAGTTGCTAACGATTTGTATTTTTCATTTATTTTACCCCTCAAACGTTATCATTCATTGTTATTATTCAAAAAGTGACTTTGATGAAGGGTTCCGCTAGTAGGAAAATTCACAAAATGGTAAACTGCGACAATTTCAGGTGGATTCCTACGGCAAATGTCTGAACAACAAAGCACTGCCGACACATCTAGAAGACACGTCCACCGCCACGGCTGAGGAATCCTCCTTCATGAGGTTTGTAGGTCGCTACAAGTTCCACTTAGCGCTGGAAAATGGCCGCTGTGCGGACTACATGACCGAGAAGCTATGGAGGCCCCTCCACCAAGGTTGCATTCCCGTTTACCGGGGCTCCCCCGTTGTAGCGGACTGGATGCCTAACAACCACTCAATCATCATCATCGACGACTTCCTCTCACCGAAATCGCTTGCTGACTTCCTCAAATTTCTCGATGACAACGACGATGAATACGCCAAATATTTAGAATTCAAAAACATCCGTCGTATCACAAACGCTCGTTTGCTGGAAGCTTTGGAAGCCCGCGAATGGGGAGTGAACGATATGAGCAAACCGAACTACTTGAACGGATTTGAGTGTTACGTATGCGATCGGGAGAACGCACGTCTGGCTGCGGAAAAAGCCAATCGAAAAGGTCAAAGGACAAATCAGCCTCCAAAACCAAAGATGGCCACCAACGCCCATATGGGATGTCCTCTGCCCAGTCCAGGCTATGGAGAAGTCCAAGACCTGCCTACAGATGATGTGTGAGTCACTTCTAAACTCTTAACTTGCACTGACCAACAGCAAATTTGAATTTGACACCGTCTAATGTGTCCCCGAATGTACTTTTGATGTCGGTTTTGAATGACAGTGATACCTCGGTTTACAAACGCTTTAAAAGACAACCGACGCCTCCGGACAAGTTGTGTCCATAATTTGTAAAATCACTTGAAATGACTTCTACTGAGCGTATTTTTTAAAAGATTCCACCGCATATAACTATATTTTACGTTTTAAGACTCACGCTGAATATTCGGGAAGTCTTGTTTTCAAGTTGGTGACGATTCCTGACGTGACGTCACTGAAGGAACGCCCCTGACCGAGAAAGCGACACACAATGCATTTTGGGTACTTTGTTTAGTCTAAAAACTCCATGTTGATGGTGAAATTAGAAGGAAAAAACATAACGCGATGGTGAATCGTTGTGTGTTGCACCAAGACAACTATTTGATACTAGTGGACACAAATCAGCCCGTTTCCAACAGAGCTTGTGCGCCACCTTGTGCATTTTCTGGGCGCGACATTGGAGTCCAGACGGCTCGAATCGATACGGAAGGACTTCTTTAATCGATTGCAAACATGTATGCTTTCCTTTTCAGAACTATTTGAATCATATTCATAACTGGATGAGTAACAAGAAATCATCGTCTCTAAATCTGAACTCTCTGAAGCCATTGTTTTGATTCTGGAGCAAGGCAGTGTGTGAACTATAGTGACATCACGAACAAGGGGGCGGGACTTTGTGAATCTGCCCAATTCCGAGCTCATTTTGTGGCAGTTTTGGGACACTAAAGGACAACCGACGTCTCCGGACAAGTTGTGTCCATAATTTGTAAAATGGCTTCAAATGACTTCTACTGAGCGTATTTTACAAAGATTCCACCGCATATAGCTATATCTTACGTTTTAAGACTCACGCTGAATATTCAGGAAGTCTTGTTTTTGAGTTGGTGACGAGTCCGTACGTGACGTCACTGAAAGAACGCCCCTGACCGAAAAAAAGGACACATTGTAGCAGTCCTTCCATCACGTCAATGCATTTTGCTCTACTGTGGTCTGAAAACATCATGTAGGACCAAAAAGGGGCAGAAGAGGGCGACAAAGCTCCATGTAAGGAATTAATCAGCCTGTGGAAACGGGCTGATTAATTCCTTACATGGCTTTGTCGCCATTTTCTGCCATTTTTGGGTGCGACATTTCCCATCCCTGATGCCTCAAAATGGCACAAATAAATTCTTTAATGGATTGCAAACATGTATGCTTTCTTCTTCAGAACTATTCGAATCATATTTATAACTGGATGAGGAACAAGAAAGCATATTGTCCAAATCTGAAGCCATTGTTTTGATTCTTGAGCAAGGCAAGACGTCCTGCAGTGACGTCATGAACAAGGGGGCGGGACCTTCTGAAACTGGCCACTTCCGGTTTCAAATTGAAGTACTTTTTAGACACTTTAAGTCATTTTTATTGGTGTTTTGCATTTGACTAAAACTGTCAGCCTGCGTGTTTTTGGGTATTTTCGATGCTATACAACGTTTTTCTGATGTCAGTCAGGAAACAAAAAAAATGTTGTCGGTTGTCCTTTAATAGCCCAATTTATTGCCTAATTAAAACATCCGTCGTGACGGCTCTAATGTTGACTTGTCTGTCCGCAGATGGTTGCAAATGTGGCCTCAGGACTACTGGCAGAGTCTGGACCAAGCGGAAGGCCTGGAGTCTCTGATAAGAGCCAACGAGTCAAATCCTGCACTTTTGTGGAAGCACATCCAAAGAATCGCCGCGAGCCGAGCGAGAGGCAAACACTGACGTCCACCAAGGGTGGAGGACATCCAGGAGGCCAGATGCGCTTCGTGGAATGCAGACACGGTTGTATTTTTTTTTTTTATATATTTTTTTTAATAAGGGAGTGAAGGACGCTACTGGTTTGTAGCTGTGCCCGGAAAATGAGGTAACCCTCAGTGGATTTGATTTTTTGCAAAGTTATATCCTTCAACTTAAAAAAAAAATGTCAAGGTGCCGAGGATTAACTTTCAACTACATGCGGCAAAGTTGCATTATTATTCTCAGGGAGGGTGGACTCAAATTGAGTATGCGGTGCGTTGTGCGAGGTCAATCAGGACAGTAGACCACTGGTTTTAAAGGACAACCGACGCTCCCGGACAAGTTGTGTCCAGAATTTGTAAAATCTCTTCAAATGACGTCTATCGAGCGTATTCCACGGCATATAGCTATATTTTACGTTTTAAGACTCGTGCTGAATATTCAGGAAGACTTGTTTTCGAGTTGGTGACGATTCCTGACATGACGTCACTGAAGGAACGCCCCTGACCGAGAAAGCGACACACAATGCATTTTGAGTACTTTGTTTGGTCTGAAAACTTCATGTTGATCCGTGTTGATGGCGAAATTAGAAGAAAAACACATAAATAACGCAATGGTAAATCGTTGTGTGTTGCACCAAGACTACTATTTGATACTAGTTGACACAAATTCCCAGCAGTCAAATCAGCCAACGGAGCTTGGGCGCCATCTTGCGCATTTTCTGGGACGCTACATTGGAGTCCTGGCGTCTCAAATTGAGACAGGAGGACTTCTGTAATCGATGGCAAACATTTATGCTTTCCTCTTCAGAACTATTTGAATCATATTCATAACTGGATGAGTAACAAGAAAGCATCTTCTCCGAATCTGAAGCCATTGTTTTGATTCTAGACGTCCTGGCGTGATGTCACGAAAAAGGGGGCGGGACCTTCTGAAACTCGCCATCTCCGAGGTCATTTTGAAGTAGTTTTGGGACACTTGAACTCATTTTTATTGGTGTCAGTTAGGAAACAAAAAAATGGTGTCGGTTGTCCTTTAATCACCTTATATTTTTATCACTTTTTTTTTAACTCATTCACTGCCAGAAAAGGACTTTTCCGGGACCAAGAAGGCCAATCGGACTGCACCGCTTGGCTGCAGTTGATATTTATTTGCTATCTATTAGCGAGCTACCTAGCTGGCTATCTGTTATCTAATAGCACACGTAGCTATGTAGCTGGCTATTTATTAGCTATATCGCTATCTATCTAGTTAGTTAACTGTCTAGCTAGCTATCTCTTTGCTATCTGTCTAGCTAGCTAGCTAGGTGGCTAACTATTTAATAATAATAATACATTAGATTTTAAGCGCCTTTCAAAGCTCTCAAGGACACTTTACAGTCACAGACAAGCATATAATATAAATAACCCATAATAGACAAGCATAGGTACTATAATAAATAAATAAAATCACAAATAGAATGCAATAAATAAAATACAATGATAAATAGAAACAAGAGAGAGAGCTAAACAGAAAATGCTATTTTAAATAGGTGGGTTTTGAGATTTATTAGCTGTATGGCTATCTAGCTAACTGTCTAGCTGGCTATCTTTTTGCTATCTGTCTAGCTAGCTAGCTATGTGGCTGGCTATTTATTAGCTATATGGCTATCTAGCTAGTTAGCTAACTGTCTAGCTATTAGCTATCTGTTAGCTAGCTGGCGAGCTTTCTATCTATTTGAGTTACCTCCGAGCTGGCGCATGTGGCTGCCAAGTGACAGAGTTTTGAAAGGCGCTTAGGAATGAAATGTATTATTATTATTATTATTAGCTAGCTAGCTTTCGATCTAATTGAGTTACTTCCGGGTTGAGCAAGTCATTTAGCCTCAATCTCAATTCAACATTTTGAATGGATTTCGATTTACAACCATTTCGACTTACGACCGTTTGGTCGGAACAGAACTCGGTCGTAAGTCAGACGTTACCTGTTGTTTGCTTTGCCAACGTTTTACACAACAATGCAAGGAAAAAGTGTTACTGAGCTGACGTTTGCTACTTTTCGAATGATAATGGTGCGATATGTGCAATTCAGCTAAGCCTTTTTTTATTTTAAACAACATGCAAACAAGCACATTATAGTTGTTGCTTTTTTTTATACCAGGATAAATGTTTTATTTTGTGAATAGGCATCTCGCAAGTGAACATTTTTTGAATCATTACAAGTGTGGACTGTTTTTTATTTTATTTTGGAAAATCATATTTAAGCAAAGTAAATATAAATATATTGTACCCCAAAGTGGCAGTCTTATTGAATTTGATTTGTAGTTAAGCCACGAATGTTACATCATCTGACCAAGTTTCAAGTATAAAATGGAATAAAAATGTTTATTAAATTTATATTATATTTTGCTTGAAGGTACCATATATAAAGTGCACCAGAGTATAAGGCGCAACCCCAATGAATGGTGTATTTTCACACTTTTTCAATATATAAGGTGCACTGGACTATAAGGCACACTTTCAATGAATGAAAAAAAGCTTTGCAAATATAATATACAGTAAAGTCTCGTTATATCGATATTCAAGGGAGTCCGAAAAAATATCGATATAACCGGGACTATCGATATATCCGACCCTGTTTGCATGTAATTTTCTCCGTGCGTGCATAGAAATAGTATCGATATAACCGGGACTATCGATATATCCGATATCGATATAACGAGACTTTACTGTATAATATATAAATATATACAGGTAACATCCGACTTACGACCACCCATACTTAGGACCATGACCTCCAGACCCTATTTTTTTAAATTTTTATTCTACGCCTGGCACCGTAACGCGCTAGCCTCTGAGTCTCTATTCTACATTTTGAATGGATTTCGACTTACGACCAATTTGACTTACGACCGTTTGGTCGGAACGGAACTCGGTCACAAGTCGGATGTTACTAGTTTCGTTCATTGAGGGTGCGCCTTACACATGGAAAATGTTTTAAAACATGTCATTCATTGAAAGTGTGCCATATAATCAGGTGCACCTTATATATGGAAAAAGTGTGAAAGTACACCATTCATTGGGGGTGTGCCTTATACTCCGGTATGCCTTATAAACCGGCAAATACAGTGCCTTCATGCACAATATAAATTACATGTAAATTTGTATTTGTATTTATATATTGTATTTGGAAAACCTTTTTCATTCCGTGAAGGTGCGCCTTATATGGAAAACTTTTTAAAACATGCCATTCATTGAAAAATGTGCCTTATAATCAGGTACACCTAATACAGGTAACATCCGACTTACAACCGACTTCCGTTCCGACCAAACGGTCGTAAGTCAAAATGGTCGTAAGTCAAAATCCATTCAAAATATTGAATAGAGACTGAGGCTAAATGACTCGCAAACTCCCCCTCTTAAAA